>NC_052500.1:74887497-74989595 GCF_016617805.1 Bactrocera tryoni
CGATTTGTCCTTTGCTTCGAAATAGGCCCCGTTTCGACGATCACCACTTCATTTGAAAAAAATTTCTTCCTAGTAAGCAATATTTTGCGACCTGAGAACAGTAAATAGTCACTGGCGATTATCTCTGGAGAATACGGTGGATGTGGAAGCAATTCGAAATCGAAGTCATGGATTTTTGTCATCGTTTTCACTGACTTGTGACACGGCGCATTCCATTTGCGAAACAGAAATTTCATGTTCATCAAACGCTACAGTTTTTCGCCGATTTTGTCCTCCAATGACCCAAAAGTTGCTTCACACAAAATGGTATAATTCACCAAAAAATACTCCCACAGCTATAAAAATAATAGTCGATGTTGATTGTCCTTTCTTTTTCAAGATAGCCAATAAAATTATTCCATGCGCATCCCAAAATACAGACGGCATGACCGTGCCAGCCGAGTATTGTATTTTTTCACGCTTTTGAGTGGGTTTATCGTGTGCAGTCCACTCGGATGACAACCGATTAGACGTCAGAGTAAACTGATTAAGTCATGTTTCAGCCATTGTCACATATGGAAGTAGAAACTCGAGTCGACTACGCATACTACGGACTTTGACTTTTCAAGGTCTCAGGTACCGAGAAAATGGTTCTCGGTTCCTATGGCTTTTTGCCTTTCGGTCAATGAGACATTTATCTTCCTACAATGCCATAGAAACATGTTGTCGTATATACTTAAGTAAATCCAAACTTTCCGGCTTCTGGTTAATACTGCCTGGTAATTCTCCATGCGGACGATGTAGCTCTTAAGGGTAAGGGCACATTTCTGAAAACCGTGCACGAGAGAAGGTACCCTACCTTGGTATCATAAGCAACTGATCTACTGACGCAACTTTCATCAATTGGAGGTCCCACCCTCGACCTGCTGGCAGGTTAATAATCTAGGACTACTATCACACAGGAAGCTCTCGTGGAAACCCAATATCGAGGAGAGCGCAAGGAAGATTGTTCTATATTACTCCAGGGGTGACAAAGGCAAAATGTTGGGGCTCTCACCGTGGATACTTCTTTGGCTCTATGTAACTATAACATAATATTCTAAGAAATCTTTATTCGGCGAACTCGAAAAAAATCGGTGCTCTCATTAATATTTGTGCTGCCTTACAAACCACATTACTTTTGTTGCAAATACCCTCGCAAAGTGTACGACCGCCAAAGCTGTTCTTACACTCAGTACATTTGGATACTTAGATGACTGCGAGTTTGGCGTACTTACTTTGATTTTATTCCAAAATACTTGTATTACCAGGTCCCTGAACCGCGCCCTACTTGTCTCTCCTCTGATTTCATACCTTCGAGGGAGGCATGGTAGGGACGCGCTGGAGGAGGGGTGTGGTGAGCTTTTTCATGGATGGATCACAGCTTGCTTGGAGGGTCGGTGAAGGAAAACACTCTCGGCAGCTTTCCATCAGATACAGTTTTACCAAGCATGCGCTGTCTAACAAGCGGAGGTGGCTGTCATAAAGGTACCAGTAGATCTATAGCTCCGAAGCACAGCCTCCCTCATAGTAGTGACTATCCATTTCGATAGTAAGGTAGCTGTATTAGCCTTGAGTACCCGACTGTGCGCTCAAAACTAGTGAAAAGATGTCCTAGACTAGTTTGAGTGAAGATATATATATGAAAGAAATAATTTCCATTGTACCAAGAGATCTATTCGGGGGCAAATCGGGTAGTTAAAGGATACTAGCAAATCAATCAAAGCAGCGCTATGCCTTCAGATCCTTAAGACGAGCTGTGCGCGCAGAACAGCTTTAAAATTTAAGCGCATTACAAGCTTCAGCCATTATTTTTCCACTAAAGCGCTTCAAAATTCCGCAAAAAAAATAACTAACTGCCAGCAAAACTACAATTTCCTGCAAATTTCCTAATCAAAACTAACAAACAGCAGTTGCATTGTGACAGCAAGTCATTGCACTATGTAAATGCTTCCGCAAACTCGCAACCTTTGCCTCATACATACTTCACGAGCTCAACCACGCACATCTAACCGAACACATATATAACTGAGCAACGGCATGGCCTCAACTTTATCTGACAGAATCTGCAGTCAACCATGACATACAAACAGCGGCATATACAAGAACAGCAACAACAACAGAAATCTGCATATCTTCCGCGCTCTCCCCTCTCCGACGCTCAGCTAATGCCAGCCACGTACTCATGAGCTCGTGTAATTTGTAATGTGATGCAATTAAAATGTATATTAGACAGTGTTGAAAATCATGTGGGGGAGGGCGAGGGCAAGGGGTTGTGCTGTGTGGCAATTTATGCGCAAATCATACTTTTTGCGCCGCCGAGACTATTGTTTGTTGTTGGCGCGCAAGGCTGCGAAGCCAGCTCTGCACTGCCTACTTAAATGAACTCATATATTATCAAATGCTTATTTGTATGTCTGTGTGAGTGTGTTTACATGCAGCTATGAGTGGCACATAAATACAGTCACACACATACTCACATACACGCTTGCGTGGCAGACATTTGCAAATGTGAAGCTTCCATACCGGAAGTGTGCCAAGTTGCCGCTATTCAACAGCAGTAACAACAACAACAGTAACAATGAGTGCAGCTGAAACGAACGCCAGGTGGCAGACATGAAAAAGGCGTACACAATCGCTTTGCCGGCAACAAAGCCGTGAAAACCAAAAACAATGACAATAAAGTACGAAAAAAAGCGAGGTAAATTGAATATTCCCTGTACGAGCGTATCTAGTGTTTGGCTATGTGTGTGTGTGTGTGTAAGAAAGTGCGGCAAAGCAAAAACAATGCGAGGCTCAAGCGTGTCGCCACTTAAGTGCAGCGTCTTATGTCTTATCTCTGCTGCTGCTGTTTTTGTTGTTGCTGTTGCTGTTGCTTTAGCTGCTAAACAATAGACCACTTAAGTGAGTAGCACACAGGTGTGTGTGGGTGTGTTTGTGATAGCAAGTAGTTATGAAGTAGTCAGAGGATTTGTATTGGTAGTGGAAGATTTCGTGCGATTTTGTGTTTGCTCATTTGTTTTGGTTGGCGCGTTTTGACACGCCTTTGTACTAGGGTTGATATGTTAAAACTCTTTTTGCTGTTAAAGTAATTGAGATAATGTCTGAAAATTTCCTTCTTCAGAAATTTTAAACAAAATATTCAATAAAACATTTTTCGAATAAGCTGTTCCTAAGTAAATATTTTAAGATAAAGTTTTTATTCAAAATTTCTTAAATTCTTAGAAATCAAAAACAAGTATTTTTTATGTCCCAAAACGTGAATCAATGGTCTTTAGCAAGGAATTTATGATTTTTAAAATTTTATCATTTTCTTGAAGGTAGCCGAATGATGAAAGATGAGCCAAACATCTTGATTTTGGCTACACAAGCGTTCGTATCCCTGGACAAAAGGAGAGTAGAAACTGAGCAGCAAATGGGTCCTTCTTGGCAACCTTGCCCTCAATTAATGTGAAAACGGTCACGGGGCAAAGGAAAAAATCTAGGGTATAAGACGGCAGTGTTTTAGTGGTTGAATCACTCACGTAGGATAACGATCGCTGGAGCAAATTCATTTCAAATCCTCTTTACGGCCTAAAAAAGAAGAAAACTTAAATAAAATAAAAACAAAAAGCTGTTAGTAAAAGACTTAACCAAATTTCCTTTGAGCATTTTTTTAACTTTTAGTTGATGAATAGTAATGGAAATATTTTTTTGCTTCCATTTAAAATGTATTTCTATTCCACGGATTTTTATAAAATTTTTAATGTTGTCAAACATTTTTTGATAAACTTATTTTTTAAATTTTTGATAATTTTATTTTCTAAAAAACTGAATTTATTTTTTTTCCGCTGTAAAAAATTTACCAAAATGTTTAAACATGGCTTAGCACCGATTTAATTTTGATAACATCCAGTTATTATTTTACTCCACTTCATCTATTATCAAAATTTTCTGTTTTTTTTAATTTTTTGATGAAAATATTTAAAAACTGCTTTAAAAATTTTATATATTACATTTTTTATTTAAAAATATTTTTGTCAATTTTCATCGCAACAAAGAAATTGAAAAATTTTGCAATTGGAAGCCATTGTTACCAATCGCAGAAGAATATTAAAGTTTAGCTTAGAATCTTCAAATTTAATGGCGAATATAATGAAAGAACATTATTTCATTGAGCCATAATGCTTAAACAATTTTAAATAGTATTTTCTTTTTTATACACTGAACAGGGTATATTAAGTTTGTCACGATGTTTGTAACACCCAGAAAGAAGCGTCGGGGACCCTCTAAAGTATGATGAGTAAATAAATGATCAATATGTTGAGCTGAGTCGATTTAACCATGTCCGTCTGTCTGTCCGTCCGTCCGTCCGTCCGTCTGTATATATACGAACTAGTCCCTCAGTTTTTAAGATATCGTTTTGAAATTTTGCATGCCTCATTTTCTCTTCAAGAAGCTGCTCGTTTGTCGGAACGGCCGACATCGGACGACTATAACACAAGTGTCTTGTGTGGAAAACTTTCATATTTGACAATGTTCACCAAATTTGGTATAGATTATTTTCTAAAGCAGCAATGTAATCTCCGAAGAAATTAGTCAGATCGGTTAACTATAGCATATAGCTACCATACAAACTGACCACTTAGTTACTAAAAGAAATGCACCTGTGAAGGGTATATTACGATTTTTCTTGTTTTAGTTTTTTTTGCTTCAAAAATAAAAAAATGGTTTGATTTCTAACATTTTTAAAATTCATTTAATCCAAATTTAATTACAAAAGATCCCAAAAATTTGTAATTAAAAGAAAGTTTTGTCACCATCTACAGAAAAATACTAAAGCTTAGCTTCTAGTGTAAACACATGTATATCAGGTAATTTTTACACGTATTGAAGAAAAAATCTAATAAAACAAGTGAAAAGCTTAAGAAAGAATCACGCTTTCAATCAACCCCTTAACCTCAAACCACAAAAAATTATTACTAATATGGAAACTAGCTGATTCCACGGAAAAGTTGGAAAAATGTTTTTGCACGAAGTGGCGACTGTCTCCCAATTCGACGGCTTCGAATTTTTTAAATATAATAAAATTTTTAAAAAGCACTTAAAATTCGGGGTTATGTATTGTTTTAGGCATAGATATATCTATAATGAAGATTTTCTAACGATTTCAGGCAGTCGTGTGTATCGTTTTGAAAAAAGCATTTTAGAGAAAACGTCTTTAAAGTTATGTGGAAAGTTTTTCGTAGCCTAAGTTAGCTAGTCAGAGTATTCGGGTAAGAAGGAAGTGAAACACCTCTATTCTGTTGGAAAGACCTGGCGGAGAAGGAACTGGCTTTACTTGAAATTTCCAGTTGGCGCCAGCAGCGAAAAGGAAGCACGGACTGCCGAGTTTACAGGCTACAACCGCGTAAGGGATCTCTACGCTAATAAAAAACAAGAATATCAGATCAAAGACTCAGAAAATATTCGAATTCTGAAAATTTCTTTTATGAGACATACATATTATTGAATGGTAAAACTGTGAAAAATTACGAACAGAAATCTATTTTTTATTTCAATACTCGAATTATTTTAGTGAAGTTAGACATTTTTTCAGTTTCATATTAAATTTATTGTCGATTTTTTTATTTCTGTACCGTTGTAAATGTGTTTTGTTTTTAATAATTTGTAATTTGTTTTTTTGTAAATATTCTAATTTTGTGTTAATTTTTTCTAGTAACTTTTTTTGGTTTAATACTTTTTAAAATTTAATACGGCATTGTTTAGGACTGAGAATTTTGTATTTAGCCATATAAAACACTTCTCAATGTAGAGGTACAACGTAAACCAAAAATGTTTTAATTTGGCCAGCCTGTCGTGCTAAGCTTAGATACGCTGGTGACCTTCAAATGTTCTTATGAAAACCAGTTTTTATAGTTCTTCAAAGTGCATACAAACAAGCAAGACAGGCTTAAGACTAGGACTGTAATTAAAGGGTACAGAATTCTGAAAATATGAGCTATCTAAATAGTGTGCATGCGTACTTTTACCAAAGCTTTCAAAAAATAAGCATTCTCATACAATTTTGTTATTACTAAAGGTTGTCATAGTAACTACAATACAATATTTCTGAATCGAAAGCTTTTCTAGCCGAAACCTTAAAAATGTTCAAAAGATTTGGTACCAAGATGCCAGTTTTTTCGATGTCACTAAATTGCAGAGCGGAGTATTCTTCACGTTGAAAATACTTTATGGATTTTTGTGTCTGCATTCTGCACTTATTTACTGAAAACTACTTTAAAAATCAACCAAAGTGGTTATGCTTTCGCTTATACTGACTCTGAAGCAAAAGTTTGTTTAACTAACTATCACAAAAAAAATGTATATAATTGCGTCAAGTCTTAGTTATACCAAATGGTGACCCTAGTAGCGCAATCTTCCGTGTATTTAAGCGTACATAAGATAATTTTCCTTAAGAAACAGCCGAAGAAGCAAACAGAAATCAAAAACAAGGCGTAGCACACGTGCGAGGTGTAAACAACAGGCTCTAGCACTAACCCAGTTAACGGCATTGTATGCAGCCTGTCACACGATTGTGCTGAGGCAAGCACTAGCACACAAATTCTGCTAAAAAAGCAGCAAATAAACATGGCAAAGCAAATATGGGCAAGTTCGTGATACCAAAGGACATAGCAACTAACTGCAGAAAATAAGTGACGTGCTGACTATAACAACGTCTGGGCATTGCCCTTTGTACCTTGGTGTCTGCTTTGCAATACGTTTTTGGGATTTGTGAAGTATGCTACCGCGCCTTGTTGTTGTGGTTCTTTCAGATAAAGATCTTAAAGTGGATTTTTAGTCTACAATAATATTTTTGAAATTATTATTTTTGAAAGACTTTCGGATTTTTCTATAAAAAACTTACTGACTTTGCTCAGAGTCTGCTGTAGTCTAGGTAATAAAAAACTATTGCGTGGACATGATTTTTTTTGCTTGCCTACCTTCAGGCGACTATATTATTATCTCTTTTAAAATTGTTGTGGCCTACTTTTCGGAGAAGAAATTTTTCACATAAAAAAATTCAGAAAAATATTTTCCAAAAATAAAATTGTGTTTGAATAAAATGGAAATAACTATTTTAAGGTGATGCCTACATTTAGCGGCATGTTTTTAATTTTATTATGCTGTACTTCGTAAATGTTTAGGTTTTTTAAATGTCCTAAAAGAAAATTCTAATAAATTTCCATAAAGAATAGAAATTCCAAAAAAAAATTAATTTTTATGCCAAATTTTTAACCTGTTCGAGAGTGTCAATTACGATTCTAAAATCTATAAAATGTCTTGGCCATTTTAAACTTAACTCTGCATAATAAGTTCAGTTTTAGAAACGTATTATGTGACGAATATTCTCTAAATTAAGCTGTCTTGTCTACCTTAAGTCGCAAAATTAAAAAAATCCTTTATAATCGGAATAGTGAGCTCTGTTTTTGGAAGGAGAAACGTTGCCTACATTTAGGAGCACAATCTAAATATTTTTTTACAAAATGGGTATGGATGTAACTCTGCATAATATGCTCAGTTTAAGAAACGTATTTTATAGCGAATATCCTGAGAAATAAGAAAATGGTGCCAGCCTTAAGGGGCAAAGTTATAAAAAGCCATTATAATCGGCATAATGCGCACAAGGAAATGTTGTCATCATTGAAGATAAAATTAAGTTTTATCAAAAGAATTTGAACTATAAGCTCAGTATTGAGAAACGTGTGCAATAGTAAAACATCTAGGCGTTTTAAATATGATTCTTTTCTTTAAAAAATGGGTAAAGACGTAACTTTTTATAGTGTTCCCAGTTTTAGAAACGTTTGATGTTACGAGTATGCGCAAGATTAAGAACTTAAGGGGCAAAATTGTCAAAATTCATTAAAACTGGAATTATGTAAGCAAATGTCGTCTACATTTGGTATATAATTTGGTTTTATCAAAAGAATATGTGCTATAATCTCAGTAATAAGAAAAATTGCCTACATTTAGGAGCACCATTCAAATATTTTTTTCTTTATACAATGGCTAAGACACTCACCTCGGCATAATGTGCTCACTTTTAGAAACAGATAATGTTAAGAATATTCACAGAATTAAAAAGTATTGCCTACCTTAAGGGGCAAAATTATAAAAATCTATTAGAATCGGCGGTCAGTTTAAGGAAATATTGTCTACACTTAGGACAAAGTTTGGCTTAATCAAAAGAAATTCTCGCAACTAATAATTTGGTGTGCTGAAATTATACAATTAAATGGCAACTCTATTAATATTTTCAGTTCAACAGAAATTCACAACTTTTAGTGTTAAAGTATTTATTGGTGAATATTAAAAAAAATTTGCTTTTAACTTTCTGAACTTTCTGTGCGTTGCACCTAATGTTCTTGTACTCCTCAAAGAACTACGTTTGTCTGATAAGGTGTGTCGCCGCTTTTTTCTAGATGTGTCTTCATATATTGTCGTATAGTGTTTCACTTTGCTCTGTTGTACATTTTGTATTCGAATTTAAAGAAAAGTTTCAAGTTAGCTTTCTTTCTCTACCTGCAAACTCAAGTTTCTACTTTGCGCCTAAATGTAGGTACTGCTAACAAGTTTTTATTTCAAACATACCGGCTTTTTTACGTTATGTTATATTTGTGTCGGTCTTTTGGTTTTATTTTTGTCGAAATTACCGCTAACAAGAAGCGGACAACACGAAAATGAACTAAAATGCGAAATTTCGCTATTGTTGGCACGTAAGTCTAAAAGAGCCAGCGACAACAAAAGCGTATAATAGAAGTGCACTTGCTAGATTCTGTGTATGTACTTATATATATACGTATACATACATCACCAACCTGCTCACTTTTCTTTAATATTTCAATTCCTTTTGGTTCGCTTTCTTCTGGCTTGGCATACATTGAGGCGCACTTAAGCGTTTATAAATTACAATGAAATTTGCATGCAAACCAAAACTTTGCGTGTCCACTGGTCATACTTTCGTCGTCTATGTCGACTAGGTGAAGCTAATGACATTTGCGCAGAAAACTGAGAAGCCATGTAAAAAGTAAATTAAGATTTTACAAGAAGAAATATGGCACGTGTGGGTGTATTGGAGCGACCATGCACATACACTATTTGCTTTGTTTGCACGCTGCTCGCACGCCACGCCACAACACCTCACGTTCGCTTGGAGGCCCAGGCTCAACGTGGTGGTTTGATGATTACCAGCAGTGAAGTTATGTTGCCTGCTGTAATAGTATGTGTCTCAATTAGAGGGTAAAGTGAGAAAAAATTACATGCCTACAAATAAGGTCGGCCCGGGGAACCCGACAGAAATTTGAATTTTGATTTCAACGCATGGAATATTGGAGCTGAGGAATGTGTAGCGGAAGTGCTGTGTAAAATTAGTGACGGATTGTGTGTTTTAATGGCTCGCAGAAGCGATTATCCCGGTGAAGAATTGATGTGCAGCTTGCAATTAATGGCAAAAGAAAAACTGTAGTAGATGAAGACCTCCTGTCGATGAGGTGTAATTTTCTACAAAAGAGGGAATGATCTGTTTTTCTGTTATTGTTTTATTGTATTAACGTTCAACGAGATAATTCATTCGTTCTCTAATTTTGGAGTTGTTTGAAGAACAAGTAAAAATCAGATGGAGTCAACTCTGGTAGATACGGTGGCTGACCGATGGTATTCATTGCAATTTCACGATCGTGGATCAAGATCGAGTGAAAAATCCTTGAAATGGTCTTCCAGTATTCCGAAAGTTTTCTCACACAAACGTTTCAATACAGCCAAATACAATTACTTATTGACCGTATGTCCCTCCGGAAAAAATACATGATGCGCCAAACCACGATTGATTTGCGCGGCCTTGATTTTTGAGTGGCTTTGGAGTAGTGTTTCTGGTTTCGGTTAATTTTTTCTATTCCTTTCTCATCGGAAGAATGCCCTCTGGAATTGGAATTCTCAGGATCAAGCATATCCAAAGAGACAGTACTATACTGCTTTTGAAAAAATTTAGCTTTATCGATGTTAGTCGATCAAAAACGCGTTTCATACCCACAATTTGTAAAAAAATCATTCAAATGAACAAGCGATAGATATAGAGCTTTCTAGCCTCTTTAACACTTGCCTGATGATTTTTTAGCACCATATCCTTCACTTTTTTAATATTCATAATCATATAAGTATCAGTGGTAGAGGTTGAAGTTCGTTCAGAACGAGGCATGTCTTCAACGATCTCTTTACCATCTTTGAAGGCTTTGTACTATTCGAGAGCTTGTGCTTTTGATAAAACTGAATCACTCCAAGCCTTTTCCAACACTCGCAACGACGCCTCGCACGAAATTTGGCTAGAAATACAAAATTTGAAACAAATTCTTTGTCGATATTTTCATTCATTGTAAAAATCGCAACACTCTACTGAGGTGTAACGACTGAAAAAGCTGTTATAAATAAACAGGTTGAATAATTGAGCACATATATGGCATGGTAATTAAGAACAATCCTACGTATTTATCTGCGGAATTTATTTACAATTTTCGAAAACCTTTTTATTTTTTTGCTGTTAGGAAAAAAAAGAAACAATCTCTCTTGTATACATTCGACACTGCCTACATTTAGGCGCAATTAAATCAACAAATAATCTTAATGCAAAAGCCAGAAACATAGAAACTCTTCTCGTTTTCAATCTGCCCATCTTGGCATCGTAGCAAACTGACTTTAATAAAGCACAAGTTTAATTGTTCAAAAATGTCTTCCTACTTAACATCTACAAATCGCAAATATGAATGATTTATCAACATTTTAAATGTAAATAGATGAAGATAAAAGAAAAGTTGGATTTTGTGAACTTTAATGGAGCCTTCATCAGCGTAATTATGGTTTTGTTTGCGAGCTGAGTTTGTTTCCATTTTACAACTTCGTAAAAACTTGGTTTATCGTATTTTTTATCAAAAAGGTACGTTTTTACGATGAAATGTTTTCTATCAACTATTACAGCTAATAATTGCTAGAATAAACTGAAACGTTCACTCGTTTAAAGAAATTAGAGGACGCTTCCTGCAAGAGTACAATATTTTTTTTTGGGAAGTTAAATTCCAAAAATTCAATGAGACTATGAAATATACTTTTTTTATTTTGCAATTGTAGCTAGTATATAAAGATAAAATAGTAACAAACAATTATATTCTAATTAAATAGGAGAAATACTTAAAAGCTAGATGTTAAGAAATGACTGAAAAATGAAATGTCTGACTAGATCGGAAGGCTTCTTGCATTTCAACCGGATTTCTCGCACATCAGTTTCGATGATACCTCACCAACATGCTGACTAAGCCTCAGTTCAAGATTTTTTCAAGGCAAAATCGACGTGAATTGATTTGGTGCCATTTAGTTTGATGCGCCTCTTAGATGCTCACTTAGTAACTTGACAGCTGTTTGCACTCCTCGAGTAGATACTGAAGTTGACTCGCCAGCTGCTAATAAAGCTGTGTCATCCGCAAATGTCAATGTCATATAACTTGAGTTAGATGGAAGGTCACTGGAAAAAAACAAGTAAAGCATTGGCACCAACATGCTTCCCTGGGGAACAGCCGCTTCTATCGGTTGCAAGTTTGGGTTTGCATACTCTTGTGTAAGGCGGAAGTATCTATCTTTTAAGTAGGAAGCAATTAATTCGCAATATTGGTTGGGTAACATGTATTTCAATATGAGCAGCAGACCCGAATGCCAAACTTTGTCAAAAGCTTGAGACACTTCGCAAACAAAACGTTCTTTTTATTTTACCCTGAACAAGTTATATTAAACTTGTCACGATGTTTGTAACACCCAGAAAGAATCGCCGGAGACCCTATAAAGTATATTTATAAATAATCAGTATGTCGAGCTGAGTCGATTTAGCCATGTCCGTCTGTCTGTCTGTATATATACGAACTAGTCCCTCAGTTTTTAAGATATCATTTTGAAATTTTGCAAAAGTTATTTTCTCTTCAAGAAGCTGCTCACTTGTCGGAACGGCCGATATCGGACCACTATAACATATAGCTGCCATACAAACTGAAGGATCGGAATCAAATGCAAACTTTCACATTTGACAAGATATATTAATCAAATTTGGTATATATTATGTTCTAAGGCAACAATGTAATCTCTGAAGAAATTGTTCAGATCGGCTAACTAAAGCATATAGCTTCCATACAAACTGAACACATAGTTACTAACAGAAATGCACCTGTGAAGGGTATTTAGCTTCGGTGCAACCGAAGTTAAAATTTTTTCTTGTTATCCATTGTATTTTCAACGAAATTAACAATTCGGTGCACCTGGTCAATTGTTGAATGGTGGTCACCAAATTGATGTGTTGGTATGAGTTATTTATGATCGTTTATTGGTTTGAGTCTATTTATGAGTAAATTGTCAAAGATTGAAGATAAAGCTGGCGGCAGCGATATTGGTCTATATCATGTAACATCGTGTACTGGTTTACCCGGCTTAGGTATCATTATGACTTCAGATACTTTCCAAAGCGATGGCACGTATCTTAGGTAAAATGCAATGTTTATAATGTTTGTTTTTTAATTTGTGTCTTTAGTTTCGCTGTACATTTATTTAGCTCAGTTTTGAGAGCAGAGCACCTAGTTTGTTGCCATCTTCGTCGAAGCTTGAGCTTTTTACGGATGCTTTCTAAGATATGTTTTGGGTATTGATTACCAGTTAGATTCACGCGAGTATTTGGTGTTCTCTGTGAAATATTCAATCTCACAGTCCAAGCCAACAACTGTCGATATGTGCTTAATGATCCATATAGAACAATAGCTTTGTGATTTTAAAATATTTACATTAATCCAGCGTGTATCGTCAGCTCCTTTATACAACATCGGGTTGACATTGTTGATGTGATATTTAGAGTATTAATTAAAATATTATTAAGTTTTAAAATCGTGCAGATCATCCTTTGTTGCTTTTGTGATATGCATTCACACGATTGAATGTTGTGGGTAGATAGAAATGAGTAACTTTGAAATGGTGCCCCAGAGTTTGACTGTTTTATGTAGTATAAAATCGACCAGTAGTTCAACGAACTTTATATAGGACCAGTTTCAACCCATTTTTCACATTCAAATATACTATTAGCAGGAAACAAATCTGTCTGGATAATATTTAGCATATCACAGATTGACCAATATGGAATTCAAAATTGTAATATACGGTAAGAAAGCAAGACTTGAGTATTCTCACTATTTGATGTACACGCTTACGACTATGCCAAATTTTTTTTAAGTTACTCGAATAGTTTTCGAGATGTAGAACTTCTTCCAAAAGTGGGTTGTGCAACGACCGTTGCCAAATTTTGATATCAGGTCTTGAATTGGCTTTCTGTGTGAAGAACGATATCAAATTTAATGTTTGTATGTATTTACTGTCTACCTTTGGTAACTATTAACATAACCGTTATATGGTGCAGGCGTGCTTGTTGTTGTGGGATAGCTGTTTTTATTAATTATAATTTAGAGCGGACATAATCACTTAAAAAAAAGTCAACTGCAACAAATATAAATTCTTCATTACAGAATCACTTGGGTTTTTTAGAAATTTACAAGAGGTATTTTCCACAGATACTTTTATCTAATCCTATTCGATTTACTATGACAAATCAATTTTATAGCAACTATAACTATAAAATCCCAGCTCATTACACTACCTTATTTTTCACATAACCAAATTCAATCACCTAACACGAAGCGCTTTCAATTTTATGCACAGAAAAGTTCTAAGAATATACACAATTCTCCAACAACTCACAGCAAACCTCTCAATTTTATTTTATTTCCCTGCCGCCTCCCTTTTCACTGCAAAAAATCAGCTGGTGTACTTTCGGCAATATAATAAGCCGTCATGGTGGTAATTTCGCATGAGTGCCACTTTATTGCCGCTACTCGAATTGCAATTGCCAATTTACGAATTCCGCACTCAATTTCAGCTTGTAAAATGTGAGCCGCACACGAGAGCAAACGGAGAGTGTGACGGAGGTGTGCTGACAGTGGAAGCATGTATTGTTGTTATACCGCCCAATAAATCAAAACCAATGTTAGGAAGTGAATTTCAAGGGCTGACCTGCGAAGTCACTCGCTTTTTTATGCGCCACTGTTGCCGAACATTGCCCAAAATGAAATGGCAACTACACACACATACATCGCGTAATCCTTTGTATGCAAAGGTATATGGGTATTTTGGTGTGAGTGTATGCGTGCATGTGTGTGTTTGTGCTTTATGGCGTTTACGTGGCATGCAGTGTCGCGATTTTTCACGACCTTTCCTTCTGTGTTTTACCGCTTTGTCGTTTTTTTTTGTTTTATTTTATTTTTTTGTGGATTTTAGGCTTTTCTGTGTTGACACATCGCCGGTAGGAGAGGTGATGTTTTGCTCAGCAAATTTACATAAATTATTTAGTCCGCTAAAGCAAGTGGTTTTACAATGTTTGTATGCATGTTAAAGGATGCGTGTTTAAAAAAGTTAAGTCCAGTTGTTAGTGGAGTTCGAGAACCCGCGTGCTTGTTCCATACATTTAAAGTTCGCATTTTTAGCTATAATTGCGGTTGCCGGATGTTTGAAATATCAAAATATGAAAATGCAGCTCTGAAATAAGTTTGAGTATTTTTAAAAATATATAATTTACGATTTTGGTTGTAGATGCTTCAAATTTCACAAAAACAAAATATATCACTGGAATGTAATAAGAATACATTACATTTGGAATATTTTTCTAACAGAATTGCCACGTATCTGAACACTCGGATATCCTCACACACTTTGATTACATACCTGATCACTTGGATCATAGGATCGCCAAACCGGACTCTGACGGCTCCTTCTCTACGAATATACCGGCGAGGGAAGTTGTTGATGCGAAGAAGTCCTTGGAGGAGAGGGGCAGTCAGCTTCTTTACGGGCGGATCAAAACTTGGGGGGAAGCTCGGTGGAAGGGTTTACTACCCGGAGGTCTCTATCAACTCCAGCTTAAGACTTTCTGACTATTCTAGTGTCATCCAGGTGTCATCCAGGTCAAGGTTGTAGCCACTAAGGTAGCAGTAGATTTACTGTTCTGGAGTGCACCCTCCTTCAGAGAAATGACTCAGATAGCAGAGCGGCGATACTAGCCTTGAACTCATTAATAGGGCGTTCAGGGCTTGTGAAAGAGTGCCTAACGTTGATATCAATAGCATCGAGTGTCTTTGTGATAAGACTAGTATAGGTATCAGGCCACAGCGATATTGCACGAAACTGTGTAGAATCGCTAACGGTAGAATTGCAGAAGTTCAGTGCTCCCGTATCCTCTTGTGTTCTACTGCTAGATGGCTGGCCTCCGCGGAAGCTTGGCCAAAGCTGGGCCACCTTCGGTACAGACTCTATCACAAATATCAGACCAATGCCTTCAGTTGAGCTGAGAATCTTACCAGACGCCACTTGCGGTAGCTGTATGGAAGAAGGTGAGGTAGAAACACTTCCTTTCCCGCATTTAGGAGGTCAAAACTTAAAAACTTGGGAGCGCAACCTTTAGAAATCCCACCGAGCTGGCAATCTTTCCACCAACAATCTAATTCCAATAAATAAAAACCAATAGTAGCATTGGAGTTACTAGTGGGTATTAATAAACAAGTTTGTGTGTGTGAAGATTTTAAAAAAATTATATATTTTAAATGTCGCAAAGTTTACAATTTCTATTAGGATAATTTTGGAAGATGAGATATTGGGCAGTAAATGATGTGGAAAAGAGTGAACACTCATCGTATACAACACTCAATCTTATTGTATAAGCAGCGATATCGTACAAAGGAGAATAGGCCCAGCCAAGGGGTGACTCGGATTAGTTGGACTGAACATCAAATCCTCGAAGACGACCATCGTTCCATTTGCGAGACGATGGTCATTACCTGATCTCAGGACCTTGGGAGGCGAGAGATGAATTACTCTTCTTCTTCCTCTAGTAACTGCTCCAAATGACAGCCGAAGGGTTTGGCAGACGTACGAGGGTAGTCTCTTTTCAACGAAAGAATGATTTAAGTGGTGAAATAGTGGCTCTAATTCCAAGGAACGTCATCACCAAAAGTGTAAGCTTCATTAAGAAATTTAAGTTTATCTTCAGCAGAAGGGTAAATGGAAATTTCCGCTCTCTAGAAACTGCTTAGAGATACATAGAAAAATCAAATGGTACACGACGGCTCGAAAATGTCGCAGGGAATTGGACCACTCAACAAACTCTTCATACCTATGGGAAGTTTACGTGTATAACCAAGCAGAGGTCTTTGCTATAAGTCGGTGCATTGAGCTAAACCTCCAACGCAACAATCGCATACTCACATACTCAGCGAGAGTCAAGCGGCACTGAAAGTGATCTCTGCATTCGAAATAAATTTGCTATTGGTGCAGGAGTGTATATAACTTCTGAACAGTCTATCAGATTGTAACCAAGTGCATCTTATCTGCGTTCCCGATCACAAAAGTATAGCCGGGAATGAACTGGCTGATGAGCTCGCCCGCTCTGCAGCATGCACCAACACGGTAAAACCCGAACCTTTCATTGGGGTTGGTCCCCATACCATAAAGGAACTGCTCCGCAAGGTTGAAGAAATGCGTAGGGAGGGGTATTGGCAGCAACTCTAAGGCATGAACTATGCCAAGTTGCAAATGGGTGGTGACAACTTATATTAAAATGTTTTAATATGTAATTAACCTCCCAACAAGACAAACCCAGGCTACTTGTCGTCTTCTACACTGGTCATTGAAAGATCAAGCATCACTTATATAACAATGACCTGATTTCTTTTGCAAATTGCCGGTTCTGCGACATAGAGCCTGAAACTCCAGAACAGCTGCTAATTGACTACACAGTAGTCCATGGGCGTAGGAAAAAGGCCGTAGGATCCATGTTTCCAAACAGAAAACACATTGCCTCAAGAATATCCTAATAATAATTACATATATTGTGTAGTCGAAAAAATCGTTTCGTATTTTGTAAACACATGTCGTTGCAGTCGTATATCTCCAGACCTACAAATCGCATTGTGTCATAACATATAGTATTGGAAAGGTGAGATTTTAAGCTATATTCAACATTGGTACCATTCGTCATATGTATATCTCACCAAAAATTTTTTTTATACGCCCATCCATATGGACATACATATTTGAAAAAGTTTTTAATTGTAACGCACCTATAAATTACAATTTTCTATCATACAAAGCATGTTATTATTTTTACATAATACTTATTTTACATACATACATATATGCATTTGTATATACCTGTACGTCGCCATACCCAAAGTACATCTGTACCGGCCAGAAATTGGGTACATTTCCACATTACCATTTGTCATGCTAATTGCTTCCTCTTATGGCCTGCTTTAAGGCGCAAAAAAAAAGCAAAGAGCACCCCAAGCGAAGCGAGTCGCAACGCTGAACTGCGCTCCACAGTACTCACGCTCGGCCACACGCAGTGAGCTAACCTTTTTCGGCCTCTAACCAGCCACATTGACTAATTAAATATTTACGAATTGTTATAGTCGAAACGTGAAAGCATGCCAGACGAGCGCTGTGACTCTTGTTTAACAAAGGCAAGTGTGTGTATGTATGAGTGTGTGATTGTAGAAATATTTATTTGTGTATTTGGGGGCGTAAAAATAAGCAAACAAACATGTGTCGGCATGCAAACGAAATTAAAGGTCAAAAAGGAAGCTATACACGCATATGAACACACAAGTTTAACTCTTAAAATGAAACGCAGGCAACGCCAAATGCTCTTTTCCGTTGGCAGGCACTAAAAAATTTCCTGTACCTGCGTGTTACTCATTTCGTGATTTTTAGTTAAATTTTCACTGGCACATTTTTTATTGTAGCTGCTGTTATTAATTTATGTGCATAGTTACCCAACGGAAGTGCGTTAACCTGCCAAAAATAACGCGAGTTTGTTTTACGTTCACACGAAAGAATTGTTAATTTACGCAGAAATGTGCCCAAAAATTAAGGTGGGTATTAAAAAAGTATAACAAAATAAAAACAAAGCAAGAAGTTAGTACGGCCACATAACTGCCGCGACGTGCTGGACTTATTATAGTCAGCGCTTTTATGACTTACGTTAGCGCAGTGCTAACTTTGAGTGGCTTTAGACCTTTAGAAAGCTGGCTTTAAGGCAGAATTCTTCTAAAAAGATAAACAGATATACATAATAAAGCTCCAACTACGTGTTAACAGCTATAAGCCGGATGTTCTTCTGCTAAAAGTAAGACAGTGTCACACATACAAACACTTCAATAAAAATAAATAAAGCGCAAGTGCATTAAAAGTGTAGTAAACTTGTGTCTTGCATAAAATTTTCTAAACAAAAACAAAATAACAAAAATAAAAAAACTTAATTTCGGCTGCATTGAAGCTATAATACCTTTCACAAGCAGAAATGCGCTAAGGGGCATAAAAAGTTGTTTCTCTTGATTGTGATGAGTCAGTTTGTATGGCAGCTATAGCATATGGCGATCAGATCTGAATAATTTCTTCGGAGATTGTACCACTGCCAGAGATAATAATCCGTACAAAATTTCCTGAAGATAGTTTGTAAAATAAAAAATTTCCATACAAGGGCTTGATTTTGATTGGTCAGTTTGTATGGCAGCGATAGTATACAGTGGACTGATCTGAGTAATTTCTTTGTAGATTGTACCACGGGCTGAATTAATAACCCATGCTAAATTTGTAAAGACATCTTTCAAACTAAAAAAGTTTTTTCACTCAAGAACTTGATTTTGACCCTTGAGTTTGTATGGCAGCTATAGCATTTAGTGGTCTGATTTGAACAATTTCTTCGAAGTTGGTAATACTGCCAGAAGTAATAACTCATACCAAATTTCTTAAAGATATCTTGTAAAATAAAAAGGTTTTCCGTACAAGGACTTAATGGGTCAGTTAGTATGGCAGGTATATTCCATAGTCGTTCGATTTAAATAATTTTCCGGCAGCTTAAAGCGCTGTCTTGGGTCACAATACATGTTGAATATCGTGAAGATATCCTGTCAAATAAAATAGTTTATCATGCAAAAACTCAATTCCGATCATTCAGTTTGTATGGCAGCTACATCTGATAGTTATCCGATATCGTCGATTTCGACAGATAAGCAGCTATTTAATGAGAAAAAGGCCTGTGCAAAATTTCAAATCGATATCTCATAAACTGAAGGCTTACTTTGCGCATATACAGATAAACGAACATAGCTGAATCGACTCTGCGCGTCATTTATTTAAACATTTCCGTCTGGGTATTACAAACTTCGTGCCAAATGTCATGCCAAACTTCAAAAACCCTGTTAAGGGTATAATAAGCATTAAATACATAGAAACAAATAAAACAAGCATTGCCTTACCAAGCATAAGAGAAAGCTGCGGCGAAATCGTAAGCATTTCATCATTTATTTCCGTATAATTTTTCCGGCATTTTACAGTTCATAAAATGTTGCTCACTATGTTTCTTAATTTAAGCTTGCATGTACATATGTGTTCTCATACCCGTATATAAAAGTATTCACAGTTTTTACTTTTAATTATTGAATTTTTACTATCAGTGCTGCTAAGAAGCATATGAGCACTTCAAGCATTTAACGATACTGCCATGTTGTTGTTGCTTTTAGTGGGTATTTTAGCTACTTTCTGCTAAAAGCACTTAAAACCAGTAAAATATAACTATTTGTTGTTAATTGAGTTCATCAAAAGCGAGTTTAAGCGGTTTAGGTGACAAGAAAATCTCTTGGGACGACACTGCGTATGATGAATATTTTGTGCATGCAAATGCTTTATATGGAAAATCATAAAATATAAAAAGTGTTTGTATACATATTCGAAACAACAATTTTTTATGAGAATTTCGCAGTTATTGCTTTCATTCTTTTGGGAAAAAATGAAGTGAACATGGTAACTCTACTTCAATTTATACATAAAATTATTATTCAATATAAAATTAACTTTTTTTTTTTTTTTCCAAAATTGTATTTTATTTATTGAATCTGCTTTTTCTTAAAGCCTAACAATAAGTTATAAAATCTTAAATCTAATTAAAAACTAGACAGGCTCAAGCAAGTGATTGAGCTGTTTTGGTGATACGTTGCTCCTTAGGACGCTGGCATATCTCTTCTTTTAAGTCGTGTTTGATCGCAGGAATGTACCAAAGCATTAGCCAGAGAGGGTTTGGGTGATCTCGGAGTTTAGATATATATTTAATTCTGCTGTCTTCTACTTCTTTCTTTACCATAGGGATACCAATGTCTTTATGGATATTTTCGTTACACATGTACCATGGTGAACACGTGATTGTTCTAAGCATTTTTGATTGAAACCTTTCACTGTAATATATCAATATTGGTTGCACAGGTCGTACCCCACAGTTGAATGCCATACATCCAAATCGGCTTTATGACCGCATTATACAAAAGCACTTTGTTGTCTAGAACTAAGTTTTGAGTTTTTATTTAAAAGCCAATTTAAATTTGCAGCTCTAATCTTCATACATGTTATTTTACTAGAGATGTGTTTTCTCCACGTGAGCCTTCTATCTAGGTGAATACCAAGATATGTTACTTCGTTCGCTTGAGGGTACTAATATATTGTTTATTTTTACTGCCAGGCACATCTTTGGTCTTAGCGAAAATGTAATATGCTTACACTTCTGTTCGTTCACGTTTATACGCCAGTTCGCTAGCCACTCTTCGACAGAACTTAAATTCTTCTGCTAATATTCGTGATGCTAAAATATGGCATTTGTTACGGCCCACTATAGCTGTGTCATCTGCAAAAGTTGAAGTTAATACATTATTAGCTGTTGGAAGATCTGCTGTATATATGATGTATAGAGTTGGGCCTAACACACTGCCCTGGGGTACACCAGCCCTTATCTGTCGTTCATCAGATATGAAATCTCCCACTTTTACCACAAATCGTCTATTTTTTAAATAAGACTCCAATGTTTTATACAGTTCTAAAGGTAGAATTTTTTTAATCTTGTATAAAAGACCTTCGTGCCACACCTTATCAAACGCCTGAGCTACATCTAAAAATATTGCTGAACAGTACTCCCTGTGCTCAAATGCTTTCCTTCTCTCGTTAGTAATTCTATTTACTTGCTCTATTGTGCCATGTTTCGCAATTTGAAAACCGAATTGATGCATGGGTATTGTATTATTTTCATGAAGGAAAGGAGTTATCTTTGATAGTAATACTTTTTCAAATACTTTTGAAAGACAGGGTAGAAGACTGATTGGTCTGTATGAAGACGGCTGTGTTAAGTCTTTCCCAGGTTTATCTATCAAGATAATCTTTATGACTTTTTCCATGAAATTGGATAATATCCGAAACTAAGAATTGCATTGAAGAGCAAAGAGAGCACCTCTACAGCAATAATTGGTAACTCAATTAGCATTTTTTGGGAAATATTATCATATCCCGGCGCTTTTTTTGGATTAAGTTCTTTGATGATACAAATAATTTCAGAAGGTGAGGTCTTAAGAGACTCGATCGACTCTTTAGCTGTGTTGGGTAAGATTGACAGCATAAAGTTATTCTTTGGCAAATTGGGTTGAAATACCTTTTCTAGGTGATTTGCAAAACAATTAGCCTTTTCCTCGTCACTTCGAGCCCAATTTCCACCCAAGTCTCGTATTGGCATGTTGGAGTCAGTTGGTGGCTTCATGGACTTTTGGGCTTTCCAAAGGAAATTTTGCTTGTTTGAATTTGGACACAGCTTCTTTATATAAAATTAACTAATATTAATAATTTCCATTAATTTGAACGAACTAATAACTTTTTTTTCCAATATCAGGTGGCAACTCCTGAAACTTTCTTTTGTTTTAATTAAGCTTAAAATGGATGTATGAATGTGAATTCATAATTTTTTAAGATCACTTTTTTTATTTTTTTTCAAAATCAGTGGCAACCTTTAGAAGTTTTTTGTTTTATTTAAATTTGAAATGAATGTAGGAATGTAAATTTCAATTTTTTAAATTTTTTTTTATTTTTTTTAAGCAGATAGCAACCTCTGAAAAATATTTCGTTTTAAACAAAATAAAAAACTTCAGTTTACATACATATGTATGTATGTACGTGTGTATGTATGTATATGTAAAATCAATCTAGCAATTAGCATTATATAATTTAAAACAAAATTAATTTTTTTAATATGAACACTTTTTTTTCAAAATCGGTTGGCAATCCCTGAATTCAATTAATTTTGGATTTTATCTAGGTATGCAAAGTTCATAGACAAGTTAGCATAGCCAAATATTTGATGATATGTTTTTGTTTATTGAATTGTAAAATATAATAGTTCTCAAATATAATATTTTAAATACATTTGCCATAATACGTTTTTGGAAGAAAGCTATTAGTAAGCAACTCAGAATGGAATTATTAAGAATTTACAATTTTTGTTAAAAAATAATAAATTTTATTAAAATCAGCTGACAACCATTCACAAATATTTTGTTTTAATTAAGCTTAAAAGCCAGGAAAATTCATAGAAAATCAAGGACACACTTTCAAATAATTAAGCTAGTTTTCCCTAAAATCAGGTGGCAACTCTAGATGTTTTTTCATGAAGAACTTTATTTAAATGAGGTGGAAACTCTAGAAAAAATACAGCAACTACAGATTTTTTCTATAAATTAGTTGAAATATTTTTTCAAAACCTGCTTGGTTACACAAATTATTTTTTGTCATTATAACTTCTATGTACCCAGGGCTAAATTTTAAAATCAGGTGGCAACTCCAAATTTGATGGCTTCAATGAATCTTATTGAATTATTATTTTGATGCTTACTTAGTTACACAAAGTTATTTTGTTGCTATAATTTCTTTGTACCTTTGATACATTTTTTTTAAATCAGGTGGCAACACCAGATTATTTTTTTGCTTCTATAAAAAAAGGCTAAAAATTTCTTTAATAGTTACTTAGTTACACAAGGTTTATTTTTATTGTTATAATTTCTATGTATCTAATAACTAACCTTTTTTAAATGAGGTAGCAACCCCAGATTTTTTTGTTTCAATGAAACTCGCTAATTATTATTTTAAGGCTTACTTAGTTGCACAAAGTTTTTATTTTTATTGTTCTAATTTCTAACTAAGCAGCGGTCGGAACTTTTTTAAATCAGGTGGCAACTCCAGTGTTTTTTTCACTTCTATGGAGTATGTTGCAATAACTTTTTTCTTGTTCTTATTTTTATTTAAGTAGCTGTGGCAACAATTTTTGAAAATCAGGTGGCAACACCATTTTTTTTGTCCATGAAGCATGTTGCAATAATTTTTTGAAAGCTCACTAAGTCGCTTTTGTTGTTATAATTTCTAATTAAGTTATCTGGCAAACTGTCTTGATTTCTTAGAGATGCTATACAACCCATGTGGAATTACACAGTTGTGTATTTAAGAAATAGATTTTGAAATACTTTTTGTCCGCAATGAGCAGCTTGAAAATGTATAAAATTACATAAAATCAGATATGTGCTCTATTTAAAAGCTCAGCTATAAGCTTTTAAAATTTTTTTCGAATTTTGCAAAAAAAAAAGCTGAAATTATCCCTACGTATCTAATATAGCAACTTTTGAGTACTTCTGAAGTACTTAAAACTGTATTTTATTCTAAATTTTTTTAGTTATACTCACTTGATTTTCATTAACTTTAAGCTCCTTAAAAAGCTTACTTCGACTTAAGTTAGCAATTTCGACAATTTTACTGAATTTTTTGAAAATTTTGTAGCATCACAAGTTTTTTCAAATAATCCTCCGGTAAATCTTGTATATTTTTACTAATTTCCTACAAAAATGTATTTCTCTCTAAAATTTTAAACGAAAACATTTATTTAATTACGCTTTTCTGTTAACCGTTTAAAACACGAATTTGTATTGATTTTTTTTGTTTCAATGAATGTAATGTCAAATGTAAACCAGCTCACACACACACTCAAGGTACACGCATGTGGCTTAGCACAATAAACACGCTCGTTGTCAGCTTTTCCAGTAGTTGCCATGTCATGTTGACTAAATAAATAAATAAATGAATAAAATACTAATAAAAGCCAACAATGGCTGCACAAATGCGCCAAAAGCCCAAGTAAAAGTAGGAAAATAATAAATAAATATACTTCGACAGCAAGCAACAGCAACAAGAATAACAATGAAAGAAAGACAACAACACACATGCAAATATACAGCGACGATGATGCAATCAAATAGAAACAATAAAGTTGGAAGAAAAGTCGTTAGCAACTTTTATGCTTGCCAACACAAAATGAATGCATAAATTGTTAACAATACACACACATACATATGCACAAGCATACATATATGTATATATATACTATATATATATATATATGCATTCATATATATACTCGTTTTCTTGGCATGCTTAAAGCAAGAGTGAAAGCGCAAATATTGCCGTTATGATGGATTTTTAATTACTATTTGCTTAAGTGTCACACGACCACTTGGCTGCGGCTGGAGGTGAAAGGCGTTTGTAAGCCAATATTGTTAGTTAGCAACTTTTATATGACAGCCTTGTTGGCAAATTGATTTCTTGATATTTGATGAAGCATTTTCAGGAGCGGCGTGTGTGTGTTTATACAGTAATTTATTTGCGTCAAATAAATGTCAAAATGATGTGTCGAAATGCCTTCAATCATCAGATTCCATTAGTAATTCGAAAAAGTGTCAAATCACATGAAGCATGGATACGAATTCATTTAAAAAAATGGTTCATTTTGAAGGCCGTATTGAGGGAAGTTTTTGTCAAATTACCACTATACTGTGGTCCCTCTTGGAAGTGGTATTCTCGAAAATGAACATTAATTAATTTTGTAAAGAATGTAAGCAAGGGTAATCTGATGGTGATTGTCTATCATTTTACCTTACACTAAGAGGTAAAAGAAGTTACTCGCTTGCAGCATATATATTTTTGGTACATATTACACATTTATAATATTTTGCAACCTGGTCAAAACAATTTGCAACTTCGAATGCTTATATGTTATTTAATTCATTAAGAGGTTATATGCAGTTAGAAGCCCGAAAAAAGCGAATTTTTCAGAATTTTCTCTGAAAAAAACTTTTAAATTTATAATAATATAAAAAATTTGTATACATATTATGGTGTTTTTAACTATATTTTAAGATTTAGTATTAGTAAAAATATTTATTTGGAAAGGAACTACAGCTGATCTCTGCGAGCTTCTCCCAAAAAAGATATTTTGTGGTGACCACTATATCTCTGCACTGGATTCTCTGAAATTAAATTACCAAACAGATTTCGTTAAAGTAATGTTAAGTCTAGTTAATTACTAGAAGGTATAACCAAAAATAAAATTCTTTGACAAAAAAATCGATTTTTGACCAAAATTTCATATGTTTATATATAAAAAATTATTGGTGAGAAAAAAGATTTGATTAATTACTAAAAATATATTAAAGAAGCCGTGCTAAAATTGAAGACTAATAGATTTAGCCGTTTTCGACTAATGTTGGTCAGCGACTTTGAAAACAAGATTTTGAGAAAAACGAGTTTAAAGTTTGATATGCTCCACTGAAACGCTTTTTCAAATTTGCGTGTAACTTCGAAAATATTCACAAAACGAAATATCTCCTGTCATCAAATAAACAGTCGTCGCACTCGCGACTTGGCTCTCACGTCACTGTTGACAGTCATAACTTTGAAGTTGTAGATAATTTCGTCTATTTAGGAACCAGCATTAACACCACTAATAATGTCAGCCTGGAAATCCAACGCAGGATTGTTCTTGCCAACAGGTGCTTCTTCGGACTGAGTAGGCAATTGAAAAGTAAAGTCCTCTCTCGACTAACAAAAGCTAAACTCTATAAGTCGCTCATAATTCCGATGACAGCAACCGATGAGTCGACGTTATGAGTTTTCGAGAGAAAAATTCTGCGAAAGATTTATGGTGCTTTGCGCATTGGCCACGGCGAATATCGCATCCGATTGAACGATGAGCTGTACGAGATATACGACGACATTGACATAGTTCAGGGAATTAAAAGACAGCGGCTACGCTGGCTAGGTCATCTTGTCCGGATGGATGAAAACATTCCAGCTCTGAAAGTATTCGACGTAGTACCCGCCGGGGGAAGCAGAGGAAGAGGAAGACCTCCACTCCGTTGGAAGGACCAAGTGGAGAAGGACCTGACTTCGCTTGGAATATCCAATTGGCGCCACGTAGCGAAAAGAACAAACGACTGGCGCACTGTTGTTAACTCGGCTATAATCGCGTAAGCGGTGTCTACGCCAATTAAGAAGATGAAGAAATGTAATGAACTACAATTATGACTATTCACATGAGTGAAAAATAATCTTATATCTGACCCATTCTGCTGTTTTTAGCAAATCGTTAAAAAAGCTTTTAGCTAATAAAAACAATTTTACTTCCTACAAGTTTATGAAAACTGTACCTTTTTGATTTCATCTCTGTCTAAAGATTTTCAAAACAAAATTTGTTCTCAAACAACCAGATCAGTGCCATGATAGTACTTTCGCACTCATATGATAATCTTTAAACAATATTATTTTAAAAGCTCGTTTTAGCCAACGCTGTCTTCACTATCCATGATGTATTAAAGTCCAAACGAGCAAGACACTGGGAAAATACTTTCGTTAGAACTTTTGTTTTGAAGAGCAAATACATTACTGATGTACAAAAAATGGAACCTAGCAATACTCATTAATCCACAAAGGGTTGCTGTAAAGGGTGAACCATTTCGAAGTTCCCTATTGTTTTAAAGAAAAAAAAAACAAAGAAACTTAAAATTTAATGATGAATGAAAAATAACTCTTCAAAAATTATCTCTTTCAAATGTTGGCCGCGGTTACGTCTCAGATGGTCTATTCATTAAATTAAATTTTTGATGATACCTTCGAGCATTTCGACTGGTAACTGGCGAATGACCTTCGTGATGTTTTGCTTCAAGGCCTGAATCGAGGCGAGATTGTCCGCATAGACTTTAGACTATACATATCCTCACAGGAAAAAGTCTAACGGTGTGACAACACACGATCGATCGGCCTAAAATGTGAAATTATGTACTAACCGAAGTGCTTTTCTCAATAAATCCATTGATTGATGCGATGTGTGGGAAGTGCCTCCGTCGTGTTAAAACCGAAAGTCGCCGAGGTCACGATATTAAATTTCAGTTATTAAATAGTCGGTTATCATGGGGCGATAACGGTTCCCATGGGCGCTTGGGAAGGTTGAGGGGCTTCAGTTCTTGCACAAGCTGTATATCCACGGTCTTCGTGCATATTCTCCGCTACGGCTGCTATATTTTCTACACTGCGTGCTGGACGTAGTTTATTCGCTCAAATATTATCCAATATTAAATGTTAGGTCTCAAGATGGATGATGGTGTTGCGATTAGTATACTCAATGGGACGATTATGTTGACCGTAAATTGAGCGAAGCGCGCAAAACACATTATTTGCAGAACGCAGATCGTAACAAAGTTCATCGATTTGTTCAGGCGTAAGTTTTTCTATGATGAAATGCTAAACAATACTGAATAAAAATAACATGACAGCTTACCACGACGCACGCGTGATCTATCAAAAACGGCTATTGACAAAAGTCCCTCTACTTGGTTCACCGTTACAATATTGAAGCTGTCTTGAGTCTGCTAACAGTTACCAGCCTAATAGGAATTCCAAAACGTTCATTGGGTGTGCAACCATTAATCCAGTATTCTCTATCAGATTTGACTATTGGTCATAATTGTGTCGTTGGGGGGTTTATCTTTCCAGAGTTATGAGTATTAAATAAGTGAGACTTATTGGTACATTATGAGGTATTTAATCTTATTTGGTTGTAGATAATGGTTAAATCATACTCAAAACCATGAGATTGTAAATATTCTCCTTTACAAAGCTCTAAAAGCTCAAGAAAGAAGATTACTTATTTTTAAGTTTCTATCCTTTCCAACTTCCATTTTAAGATATTCAGAAAATAAGTTTGAAGTAGACATTAATTTTAAGTAAGAGTCAAGACAATATGAAAATTTGAAAGCCACTGTATTATCTCTATTGCTATCGCAATATTATCTATTTTGGTTAGATACTCGGAAACAGAGTACACATTTTAATACCCTAGGTATCGATTGCATGGACTTCAGCTACCTTGGCTGACTTTTCACCAAAATTTTCGATTAATCTGTGCGCTAGCTTATTGAAATTCTGAAAACGTCTTCTCCTGGCGATAAATTGCCTGAAATGAGTAAATTCTGATCAGTACTATCACTATCGCCTTTTTAACTGGCAAAATCATTTCCGACTTTCCAGTTGACTTATATTTATTAAGGGTGATATGAGCGATATTTAAAATATTTTAGTTTCTTAAGCAAAATGTGGTTCAGTCCAAGTCCCATACCCCAATATAAGGTATAATATATAGTAATAATCATATCCTCACCTTCAGTTACTTTCCCATCCTTACCACACTATGCTAAACTACGTCCCTTTGGTCGAGTTTGTATCTGAAAATATTAACTAAAGATATCATAATTAAATTATGCAAGAATATTTAAATACTATTATGTCAGATGTCACTAAACAGATAGACATAGATCTGTGCTACCTGCCTTCTGACATCAATAATATTAAGAATATAGAGAATAGTGTACTACAAATTTATATTCGATTTATTTCATAATTATATATTTCATATTATATATCAATATCAAAATAGTTTTTACTTCCCAACTAACAACTGATAAGTAACCAAAAAAAAAAACGCCACACCATTTAAGCCAATAAATTATGCGTGATTATCAGTGCACTTAACTAATATCTGGTAAATAGGCTTAAATGGAGGAAAAAAAATTAATAATTATTTTCAACAGGCCACAAAAACGATTAAAATTTACATGTCATAAGCATAAGCGGCGCCGCGCTGTGACGTGCCAAATATGTATTACGAAAGGTCAGCATTTGAACTCGATTGACCCGCGCTAACAAGCTTATAGCGGTTGCGCGAAAGATGACGTGTATAAATCGACAAAAAAAATAAAGGATATTCAACATGTAGAGCTGGATATTATGTTGTGGCTATTTAAACCCGTGTAATTGTTGTTGCATGAGAATTTTTTGCCGGGAAATTTGATATTTAAATAATTAGTTGCAGGTACACGTGCGTTAGTATACGTATATTAAGGTGGGTACAAAAAACTAATCTATTTTATTTTTGGCTTGGTACTCAGGAGGATAGGTTTTTAGGCAACTCTAATGCTGTTTCCCAAGGTATGAGCTCTTAATTGTTACGAAAAGATTCTCCGTCTTCCGAATAATTAGATAAAAAAAATTCAAAACTCGCTCCAAATTGCTTAAAAAATATCTCATTTCATAGATTTTGTAGGAAATACTGATCTTTTACTAGTTTTTTCGCAAAGACAACTGTTTCAACTAATAGTTGAATAGTTAATTTTTTTAAGGCAAATTTTTCCTTCCCCTTACAATTTAGGAGTTACATGAGTTTCCTCGGGTCAAAAAATAGAATTTTTTAACAACTTTTTTCTCATACAAAACATTAAATATTTTATTAGAACTTTTTATTGATAAAACCATACACTATTAAATTTTAAAATTTTTGTAAAAAATATTTTAAAATCGGCCATTGGCAGGATAACTCCTTAAAGCATCATCTAAAGGGTTAGTGTTTAGTTAAAACCTTAACATAGAACTTGGACGAACGAAAAAAAACTGAAAATGGAGTTTTATTTAATAGTAATCGAAAAAGATCCCTCATCCGAGGCTTTAAGAATTGTATCTCGAACACCTGTTTTGTTTCCTTTTTATTGGAAATAAACATGCATATTCCAGTATTTCTAATTTACAAAAAAGATATTGTCGATTAAATGGACGCTCTATTAAGCGGACAGAAGGGCTGGTTCATCAGTGTCTGTTTATGGAATATTTTACTGTATATATTTCTAAACATACGCATGTATTCACAATTCCCGAATAAATATAATATAGTTGAACTTCCATAACTCAAACTTCTATAACTCGAACTCTTGAATTAGCAATTGAAGTCAAATTGCATACAATGTTCCTGCCATAACTCGCTGTATTTTTGCGGATTATGTAACTGTAATTATTATTTTCAGTAAAATGCCACATCTTTAGGGCCATTTCCTCATTGTTTGTTTAGCAGCCATTTGTCAGTTAAGACCAAGATTTTAACCAAGTTTCCTTCCTTGAATAGCTTATTATATGAATATGAATAGTATAAAATGTATACCACAGCAACGCATGGCCAGATCCACTAGTATTTGTATAAAATTGAATTCTTTCAAAAATGCTGTTCAAAAATTGTTTCCCAAAATTCACCGATAAAAAGTTATCCAATGTTAAAGATTCATTATTTTAAGCCATATTTTTGTTTTTTACTGAGTCTTATAACTCGCTAAGAAAAAATACCTTTACTAACATCCATCTTTCCTTCTTATTAATACTAAAGGCTCATAGTTGGAGAGAATATTTTCTAATAATTTTTCAAGGTATAAAGTGAAAAAATATTGAATATTTGATCCATCCTAATATATGTATGTGTATAGATGTTAATATTTCTCTAAATTAACACATTGAGGACGGCGCAGTTTTTAGTAGTACGTTTCATCTGGGGGTATGAGGGTATTTTCATCTTCTTCAGAAGAGGAAAGTGACCGTTAAAATTCGGAAAAAAGTGATGATGACACAGAATGGTTTTGATGCCAAATTATTTTTTATTTTATTAAAAAAAAATAGATCTGAATCAAAGACAGCGTGACCCACCGTCCTGAACGTGTTAATGTGTATACAATGGAAGAACATACACATGTAAACACATAATTTACTCCTATTTTTGTATGAGTGTCTCCGCGACTTTTTCATGACTGTTTGTGTTTAATGGCTATGTGATCGATTAGTTTCATAAATGTGTGCTCGTAAATGTATTTACATATATTTGTGTATGTATCATATTTACGTACATTCGCATATAATTATTTCTAATGCCATTTATATTAATTTTTAATGCCATATAAACTTCATTCTTTAATTCCACACACACATGGAGGCACATACATCTATTAATTTTCTAAATTTTTATCTAAATTATATGCCATGTTGCATTTGAAGCGCATTTAATTAATATTATCGGCCATTAATTGCATAATTTATACGCATTTGCAACATATTTAATGTTTCTGCAATTGCAACACGTATATATATAGACAGATATACATATGCACATACATATATACATAACTAATGACCATAGCGCTGCAATTAATATTAATAACAAATGATAGCAGCGCAACGGATGATCAACGGAAAGTTTGGCGGAAGGGAAAAAATAAACTAAAAAACAACAACAACAAAACTAAATAAAACGTTTGGTACCTTTGCACCGAAGCTACAATACCACCCACAAATAAAAAAGTTTTCCATACAAGATCTTCATGTTGAACGATCAGTTTGTATGCCAGCTATATGTTAGAGTGAGTCGATCTGAAAACTTTCTTCAGATATTTTGGAGTTGCTTTGCATAAAGATATCTTATAACGTATAAAAATTTACCTTAATTGAACTTGACTTTGATTGATGAGTTCCCATGACAGCTATATGATATAGTAGTCCGATCTGAACAATATATTCGCAGAATGTACCGTTATATTGGACTATAAGCCACGCCAAATTTGGTTCAGATATCTTGTCAAACAAAACAGTTTTTCATAAGGACATAATTTTGATGGTTCAGTTTGTATGACCGCTGTATGCTATAGTGGTCCGATATAAACAATTTCTTCGGAGAATGTAGTGCTATTTTTAAAAATGAACCATGCAGAATTTGGTGTAGATATATTATCAAATAAAAATTTTTCCATACAATAACTGGATTTTGACCGTTCAGCTATTAAATTCGGTGAAGTAAAAAAAAGTTAAAGCAAAAATTAATGAAAATTTTGTATAAAAGAGGGAAGAATGCCATGCAAGCCACCGAAGTTGCATCGGATGCTTACGGAGACGATGCGTATAGCACAACAATGGTTTCATTCTGGAAATTTCGAAGTGAAAGATGCACCTCGCTCTGGTCGACCTATCGTTGAAAAAGTCGATAAAATTATGAAAAAAATTTACCAGAGTCGTCATGAACCGAATTAGCATCCGCGATTCCTGCTGAAACGAAACGAAATCCAACCACCTGAAGTGAATGGTAACGGAAGTCAAAAAGTGGATCAAATACGACAATAAAATGCTCGTAAAGCCAGGATTGATGCTTCGAAAGGTTATGCTGAGCTTATGGAAGGATTGAAAAGGAATCATCCACTATGAGAAAGATTGGTTCTACATTTTACTGTCAACAACTGCAGAGATTGGAATAAGCAATCGAACAAAAAGCGGCCAGAACTGATCAATAGAAAGGGCTTCGTCTTCCAGCATGACACCGCTAGACCACACACATCTTAATGACTCGGCAAAAACTGAGAGAGCTTGTCTGGAAAGTTTTGATGCATCCACCATATAGCTCTAACCACGGACTACCATTTCCTTCGGTCAATGCAGAACACTCTTAATGGAGTAAAGTTGGATTCAAGAGAAGCCTTTGAAATTTACTTGTCGCAGTTTTTCGCCGAAAACAGAAAAATTTTACACTGATGGAATAATGTCTCTAGTGGACGAATGGCAAAAAGTGGTCGACCAAAATGATGTTTATTTGGTTCATTAAATTTCATTATAAATATAAAAAAAGAAATAAGTTGAAGTTTGAATGGAAATACGAAAAATCTTTTTCGACTACCTAATATTTATAAATATACGTATTTTATAGTGTCCGACGTATGCTTCAGGACAAATTTAATTTACCCTGTTCAGGGTATAAATATATTACGCATAAGCCTATTTATTTTTACACACATAGAGACCTTTTAACCTGTGCATGTGGCTAATAACAATGCTTTTTGCTTTTTTCGTGTTGTTGTAAATAATAAATGTGTAAACAAAGATTTGTAGCGCATAATTTAAACTTTAATGCCATGATACAAACACATATGTATATACTCACTCACGCGCCACATTTAATTACAAATTTCACGCTTGTTTTTGTGTGTTTTTATTTTCGCCAAAATCTCATTTACGTTCCTGATTATCGCTAGCATACTGACAGGCGCATTGCCTAGCTTATTTATCGTTAGCAATTAATATGAATTACAAACAATTTAACACATAAATATATATGTTTGTTTTTAAAAACTTTTTGTACATTTGTAGTTGCCACCTGTACATTTTTTTCTTGGTTAAATTAATGTAACACTATTGTTTTTTATTAGTTTGCTCGCCGCACTCAGCTTTGTTTGACAATCTCATTATTAGCTGAGTTGCGTTAATTAAAAGGCGGATTTTGCCAACAACTTTTGAACATTTTTTTTCAGTGTGCTCTTATGCATATGTATGTTTGTGTGCTTGTGTCGGCGTTTGCTTGTTGACACTGCATAAATAAGCGTTTAATTAAATTTTAAAATTTTCAGCTTAGGCGCAAAAACAATTTTACAGAATCCGCTTTTTTGCTTAGATTTGCTATTTATTCGTTTGTTGTTGGCACACGCCATATGCCCTTTATCTGTAGTGTCAAACGCACTTGCCACCAATTTTGAATGTAGCTACCCACTCATAGGTACGCTATTAAGTTAAATAAATAGGCTATTTGCCATTGGCGTTAGTTAAGGATATTAATATTATGTGGCCTCTTTAGTGTTTGTTGTAATTCTAAAATCATTGTTTTTTGTGGATTCTTTCATCTGCAAAATTGGTTTAAGGTAAATAAAGCATAATCATTTGAGATGAATATTTGTTATAACGGTATATAACAATAAACAGTAGTATTGTACGATTATAACTTTTACAAGGGTTGCCACCTGTATTAAACTGAAAAAGAAAAATTCTTATTATTATTTCAATCCAATTAAACATTTTAAGTACTTTAATAAATTTTTATTACAAAGTTTTATTATAAGGAGTTGCCACCTATCTAATTTTTTTTAGTTTGAAAAAAACTTTCAATATTTCTATCTAATTGAACATTTTAATATATTCAGTACAATTTTAATAATCCTTGCATTATAAGAAGTTGCCACCTAACTTAATTTTTTTAGTTTGAAGAAATAGAAAACTTTGAATATTTCTATCCAAATAGACATTCTTATATATTTTGTAAAATTGTATTAAAAAATTGTATTATAAGAAGTTGCCACCTAAATTAATTTTTTTTAGTTTGAAAATAAAAGTTTTCAATATTGCCTGCATTATAACAATATATATGTATATGTAATAAACTCTAAATACTAATTAATCGAGTCCAGATTAAAATGATGTTGCCACCTTTCTAATAAACATTTTATATTTTATAACAAAAGTGGTTGTCAAGTTTCATTTCAAAATAATAAAAACGAAAAAATATTATTATATTACATACAAAAAGGTTGCCACCTGTACTGAAATAAAAATAAAACTATAGGAAGTTATTTGCAAACATATATTTTACAAAGCATTATGAGAAGGAGTTGCCACCTAACTTATTTTTTTTTTTTTTGCAAATAAAAGTTTTTGATATTGTCTTTAAATGCTTTTGAGTCGAGTCCAAATTAAAATGTAGTTGCCACCTTTTTAATGACAATTTCTTATTTAATCACAAAAGTTATTCTCAACTTTTAAAAATAATATTAATCACAAAATTATAAAAGGGAAAAATATTATAACATCGACGAAGGTTGCCAACTGGTTGAAATTAAAAAAATTCAAATGGTTTAAAGTATTATAAAAAGGAGTTGCCACCTTTTCAATGAATTGTTCTCAACTTTAAAAATAAGAAAAAAAAATTATTATTAGATGCAAAAATGTTGCCACCTGTATTGAAATCAAAAAATTCAATACTTAAAGAATTTATTTAGACGGTAAGCGAAAAAACACATTTGCCAACATCTATTACAGAGTATTATAAAAAGGAGTTGCCACCTAAATTATTATTATTTTTTTTTTGAATAAGAGTAATAATCAATTAATTGTGGGTCTCACTCAGAAGTTTAAGTTTAAATTTTAGAATGACTTATAGTCTTTTGTTAGCATTGAGTCTTGTCTTATCTTGCAGTGAAAATTCTTTGAGTTTGAGAAAAAATTTTATTCTATTTTCGATTTTTACTCTAATTTTGAGTTAGAATTAGAGTTAGAACTATAGATAGAGTTACAAATAAAGTTAGAGTTAGAATTGTAGTTGGAGTAAGAGTTAGAGATAGAGTTAGAGTTAGAATTAGAATCAGAGTTGGAGTTAACTTTAGATTTAGTTAGGGTTAGAGTTAGAGTTGGAGTTAGAGTTAGAACTAGAGTTCGAGTTAGAGTTAAGGTCATAGCTATAGATAGAGTTAGAAATAAAGCTAGAATAAGAGTTTAGTTAGAATTAGAGTTAGAGTTTGGGTTAGAGTTAGAGTTAGAGTTATAGTTAGAGTTAGAGTTATAGTTAGATTTAGTGTTAAAGTTAGTATTAGAGTTAGAGTTAGAGTTAAAGTTAGAATTAGAATAAGAGTTAAATTTAAATTTAGTTAGGGTTAGAGTTAAATTTAGAGTTGGAGTTAGAGTTAAAGTTGGAACTATAGATAGAGTTAGAAATAAAGTTAGAATAAGAATTTTAGTTTGAATTAGAGTTAGAGTTAGGGTTAGAGTTAGAGTTGGAGTTAGAGTTAGAATTAGAGATAGAGTTAGAGTTAAAGTTAGAGCTATAGATAGAGTTAGAAATAAAGTAAGAATAATAATTGTAGTTAGAGTTAGAGTTAGAGTTAGAGTTAGAGTTAGAGTTAGAGTTAGAGTTAGAGTTAGAGTTAGAGTTAGAGTTAGAGTTAGAGTTAGAGTTAGAGTTAGAGCGAGAGTTACAGTTACAGTTAGAGTTGAAGTCAGACTAATAGTTAGTGTTTGATGAGTTAGTGAGATGATTGATATAATAATAATTTTTTGTTTATAAAACCTACAATGTATAAAATTTTGTTAACAAAAAAATATGGATATTAGACTAAACAAATTTTGCAACTGCATAACGCGTAAATATATGCAATCAATAACACACTTCTCTCTCTTTCTTTGCAGGAACACGAAAATATAGAGACACAACTCAAAATACCTCTAACGGTCTGCACGTGCACTCACACGTGCATATTTGTACTCATATGTTTTGCGGGCTATCGCAAAGTCGAGCGCACATAAAAGTAACTCATAAATATTATGTCTGGAAAACAATAAGCATTTGTGCAGAACGAACAAGAAACGACAGTCACAAGCACCAACAACTCGAGCAGCTATCAAAGGTGAAAAAGCCAATAAAATGCCAAATTATCGTTGCTACGAATTCCAAATGCAAAGCCGTTATATTTTGTGGCGGCCGTAAATTCAATCGGCAATATTTTTACGCTGCTCACTTTGATAAAAATTTATCGGTCTACTTTTACGGCCGTGGCTGCATAAGCAGCGTCATTTATCCACCCACAGACACGCACAAGTGCCAATAAACAAGGAATTTCAATTGAAAGCGAATATTCGGCGAAATGGCGATGCTAAAAATACGAAATGCGTGCATAAATTTAGATTGAGTGGACTTGCCCATATATTGAGACATAATTACGGCGAAAAATAGACACGAGTGCAAACAATTGAGCAGCGGCTAATAAGTGTTGTAGGAAAATATGTTCCATGAAGCTCGTAATTGAAGTGAGTTAGATAAATTTCATGCAAAAAGAAGTGGTAAGCACATAAGTAAGTCATAACGAAATAAATCAAGCAAAAAATATTTGTGATGCATTTTGGGTGAAATTGTTAGGCTGCAGTGTTCACAAATTGTTTAATTTAAGTGGAAAATAATAAAAATTCTATCTAGTGCATAAATAGTGTTTGGGAAAAAATAGTGCAAATATCAATGTGTACATTCGGAACTCGCTTCAGCATCACACATGCGTATTTGCAACGTTATGGAGGCGTGTTTGGTGGCTAATCATTTAATGTGAGTACCTTAACTGTAACTAAAAATTTTCTTAATTTAAAGATATAGTAAACTTATGGGGCAGCGTTCATAACAGTTAATCCACATATATGTACGTATAGTAAAGTACACTTCAAAAACCGTCTAAAATCTACACTATATAACTAAACCAAATTTACTTGAGTTAATCAACTAAAAGAAGTAAACGCTCAATGTGACTTTGTCTGAAAATAGAGTTTTATTTTTAATAAGAAAGCATTTTTGAGTTTGAATTTCGGATTTGCTGATTTTAAATTGAAATTTCATTAAAGTTATGGTTTCAGTTCAACTCTACCTTTATGTATGATTTTGAGTACTGCTCTTAATTTTAACTTGTGTTTGAGTGCGGTTTTGAATGTGTTCAATAATTAAGTTTTCCTTTATTATGATACTCGGCTTGAATGGAGTTGTAAATTGAGCTTAGAAGTGAAATTATTTGTGAGTTTAACTAAAATTTAATTAAACTCTGAAATGAGTATGAGCGGGTTTATTCTTGTGCAAAATTCGTATTTTGAGTTTAAATTGAAGTTTGAGGAGTGAAAGTAAATTTTTTTACCTTTACTTTCGATTTACTTTGAAGTTTCTGTTTGTATGTATTTGAGGTTAAAATTTATGTCTCAACTAACTTTGGGCTTAATTTCGTGCTTTCAAAATTGTTTTTTGACTCAGATTTCAATATGAACTTAACTTTGAGTTAAAATTAGAGTTAGAGTAAAACTTTAAATTTAATTTTGAACTGACTCTAAGTTCTTATATCAGATCGAGTATAAGCGTTTATTAAGTAATACCAGTTCATGATCTAACGTCTTCGAAAAACTAAAAACACTCTGGCGGGTAATGCGTCGAGTACTCTCAGATCTGGAATGTTTTTATCCATTCGGACGACATCGTTCTCACCCATCGTTCCATCGACAGCAGATTTATTTTCTCAAAAACTCGTAACGCCGACTCATCAGATGTTGTCATCGTCAATGCCTCTGAACCATATAGCGAAACAGGGATGAGAAGTGAGCTATAGAATTTGGTCTTTGTTCGTCAAGAAAGGACTTTACTTCTCAATTGTCTACTGAGTCCGAAGTAGCCCCTGTTGGCAGGAGTTATTCTGCTTTGGATTTCGAGGCTGACATTGTTGTTAGTGTTAATACTGTTTCCAAAATATCTACGACTGTGAGGTTATGACTATCAACAGTGACGTGGGAGCTAAGTCGCAAGTGCAACGGCTGTTTGCTTGATGACAGGAGATGTTTCGTCTTACCCTCGATGACTACCAGATCAGATCCAATCAGTCCGCAAAAATTCGCAAAAAATACTTTTATCTTCTAATAAGCTCCCAAAATTGGATTTAGTATTAGTTGACTCTACCTATACCTTGGTTATGATCTATAAACAGTCTATATATGTACATCGAAATTAATTTTTTTTTTTCGAATATTACGCAATTCACGTAATTTTCTTAAGGGCTCTGTATAATCAAAATTTGTTCACATTATTATCCTTCAGACGTACCATTGTAAACCCTATATCTTTAGAGATTGTCGTCCTCATTTCTTTCTTCTAAATAAGTCGACACCACTTATTATATACTTATTATTATTTAGTATTGAACCAGTAGTTCAGATTAAAAAAATTATCAAAATGTTTACTAGATAGGTTGCGTTAGTACAGCAATTTTGCTAGTAAGAACTTGACTACTCGTTCGTCTAGCAGTCCTTTGGTTGGTTGGCTTACCACACCATACATCAAGAATATAACAGTGTTCATCGAAGCTTGTTGCTGGCCAATTCCGAGTTACAAATCTAACTGGTTTTTTCATTATAAACTGTTTTACTGGATGTTGGTCAAGGTACTTGATCATAGGCTCATACACTGAAAGAATTTCTTGAACAACCCGCTATTGGCTAGAACTTTTTTGAATGATATTAAATATAGGTCTTACCTTAAACAAACCGTCAGTTGAAGAAGTGGCTGAACTGTTATCAACGAAATGCATTTTTTTTATTTCTAAAAATATTTTTCATGCAATAAGTCGAAAAAGGTTCTAAGAAATAAATGAAGAGCTATTGGAACACGAAGATCGTCATATATACTTTAATAAGCCCACTCTGTTGAAAGTTGGTGATAACCGATAAGAACAAAAGGTCTAAAAACCCTTTTATTTCTTCGCTGTTTAGGGAAAAATTAAGTATTTTATTTCGATTGGCGTACATGACGCTATTTTGAACATTCACAATAATTATCTCAAACAAATCCGTGGCGACCCAATCGTTCAATATATTTAAAAGCTATTTAGTCGTTGTGGAACCAAACCGTGTAATATTTCGTGCTTTACCTATATAATAACCGTCTCTAATCTGGTTCGCCTAAATTACCTTTATATCGACTCTTTTGTATTTAGTAAAGCATGCAAATGGTTCATCACTTAAATCTGCCTCTATTGTCGTTATCTAAGACACAGGTAATGCTATTTGAAGTTGTACTCTCGTTTGTGGACTGTGGGCGGTTATAGGTTAAGGTCAGTTTAGTTACTCATTGCCCCTGTCATGAAATATCAGATATTCAAAGCTTACATTAATGAGGTAATGTAATCATTCATTCATTAATTCTCTTACTTCCACATTCGTAGCTCGTGCCTTACATTTTTTTGTTGTGATACAAATTTTAAATTTTTAATAACACATTAAATATCTTGAGGCTTAAAAGTAGGCAACACATACTGTTATTGCAAATTCTCTTTGCCCAAAAGCATGCACTAAATACCAGCACAAATCAATTTGACATAAATGCCAATAATTTCAAAGTTCTAGTGAGTTTAATAGCGTACTGCTTATGCCAAACAATAAAAACAAGGCTAACTACGCTGCAATCCAACAAAAAACGTTTCTGCTGCGCCTGTAGTTAGGCAGTCAAATTATGGTAATCAAAATTTTTTACCCAGAGAGGAGTTTTTATTTTCACTTGCACTTTTCACCAGTGCAATGATTGAAAAATACGTATGTATGTCAAAATAGTTATAATTTCGTTTTTCGTAACCTACATTTAGGCGTAAAAGCGCGTGTCAACTTCTAATTGCCACGACGCAGTTACAATTGCATTCGTCGCATGTTCGCACAAGTAGTTTGGGTAACGGCACATTTTTCATTGCGGTAATAACGGTACGAAAATAACGGCATAACATGCAATATACCGCACACAAACACCCATACTTTTGGTGCGCCTTAAAATATGCATTGTTTGCGTTGAGTGCGGGCACAATATATCACAAGTGGAATTTACAAATCATTAATAAGCGTTGCAGGGTTCGCAACATTCCGGGCGCGCTATGTGCAGTGCACAGTCTTCAACCACTTCTACCGTTTTGTAGTTGTTTTTTCTTGAGCTAAAGCGATTTTGTTGCGGTAAATAGTTTGCGAAGCTTGTTTTGTTCGCCGACTGGTCGTTTAACTAAATCGATGTGCGTGATTTATTGAAATTCACTTAGCAGGCAATGCGCCAAAAAGTATGCCAATAAAACTTTTACCCTTAAGCGGTGAAAGTTTTCACAACAAAATATTGCCAAATCGATTTCGGCAGCAGCAACAATAAACGTTGCTGTGCGAAGCAGGGGAAGTGCGAGACAAATGAAAATAAAAAATTGTGCCAACATTTGTCTAGAAGGCGTGTCCGTCGGGTAGAGGCGCATATGAAAAAGTAATAACAAGTCGTCTGTTGCATGTCTGTAGCAGGCGCGTGGAACCGTAAAAAATGACGAAGCCTGTCACGCGCTAGCATACACACAGACGCACGCTGCCATTTTCTGCATTTGTGTGTGTGTATGTAAATTGATTTGTGTCTGTGACTTTAAATTATATTAAAAATAATCAAAAATTTTCGTTGTAGCATTACAACTTTTTTTCTTCAGACAGTTTGTTTGCGTAACAGATTTTTCCACGTCACATACTTTCAGGCGCAGTCACTTTTTAAGCTGTTTTGCATATTTTTTTCACTTTACTGTGGCATGGTATAAATTCGAAGCTTAAAAGTTTTTCGTACTCTTACTCGAGCTTAGAAACATTGGTTTGAGCATGAGGTGGTTTTACGAAGACCGCCGAACTCGGCAGTGAAGAGTAAGTAGCATTAGCCAAGTTTTGTTTTAATACGATCTATTTCGTATCTAATTCTTGACGAGGCTTATAGATACGTATATATATGTATGAAAATGGTAATTGATTATCGGGATCCCGAAAGTATCAATCCCGAAAATCAACAATGAAGATATCCTCAATAATTGTTTATGTTACATACCTCCATTAATAATATCTTTCTGAGTGTCATATCAATATATATTCGAGATTTCGATAATACTGCATGGAAATCCCGAACTCAGCCAACTGGACATGAATTGCAAAATTTATGATTTTTCTGATTTAAATACTGAAATGGTGTTATAGGAATCAATACACAGAAAACTGCCTGTAAGTTGGAATCCCGAAAGTATGAGATATCAAATCCCGAAATTCAATAATGATTATTGTTTCCAAAATTGCTTATGCTACATAAGTAAATTATTAATATTCCTCTCAGTCATATACTATTTACAATCGTATTCTGCAATAGTGAATTTAAATCCCAAACTCAGCTTATTGATCATAGAATGAAAATCATTTGTACTCTGACTTATTTTCATGTACCTAATTATGAATATTCACAAAAATAACCAAAATTCGGTATCTCGAAGTTTTAAAATTTTAATCACAAAATTTCCAAAAAAATCAAAGATAACAAAAATCAAGAAAAAATTGAATAAGTACTAAAAATGTAAGATTGTACGCCAGAATCGAAACCAAAATCGGGATCCCGTAAAATATCCCAAAATTCCGAACAGCAATTTTTTTGTTTTTTATTATAATAAATCTCTCTTTAGAATTGTTGTGCGGAATTGTATAATCGGGATCCCAAAATTGACAAGCTTAAATCTCGAATAGAAAGTTATTGCCAAATATTCAAATTTGTCGTAAATTGCGTATTTCTCAATTATTTAAAAATTGAGATAAAAATCTGTATTTTGAAATTTGCAAAAAGCAATCCCGAAACCAAATGTTTTCGAAATACTTCAATTTTGATTTTTATGTCCTTTTAGAAATGCTTTCAAAAAACCGAGATTGTTTAACAAAACAATCACAAATTTATGCATGTCACAAAATCTTAAAAATTTTTCGAGGGCTTCTACATAACTTTAAGAAATACATTAAAATATACAATCATACATACATATAAATGCATATGATAATGTGCGTTTAAGGCTTAACAAACAGAATGCATACTCTTTGAAACAACAACAACACAATAACGTTTTCCTCGAAAATAATAATGCGAGTTGCAAAAGTCTAAGAAAAGTTTTCGCTCGTTTATCCTTTCGTTGTCTTCTGTAGTTAGCCATTTGCAGTCCTACTAAGGCTACAGGCGCTATGCTTTGGTGAATGAACTCACAATGTAAAGCTGGCGTTGCGACATTTAAAGAGCGGAAATTGAATTAAATTATCTGTCACTGTAGTGGACTTTAGTTTGCTGCCAACTGCTCCGCCTCTACTCCACAGCGCCCTGCCTAGTGGCTTGCGGCTCTCACATCCCTCTAATTGTTGTCAGGCAAATTGGCATTGCGGGCACGTCTTCGCCACCGCTGTCGCTAACCGCCCATTTATAGCGCCTCCGCTCTATTGGCTTTAAAAGTTTCCTTGTAGTCTTGTGCAGACCCCGGCGCTTGGCCAATGTCTTCTTCCTTGTTATTATACTCATTATTTTGATTGTTGACAGTGTCCAAATGTTTGTAAGTTTGTAGTTTTTGTAGTTTTGTGTTCTTCTCGCCGTTTTGTTCTTTTTGCCATCACTTGCATTTTGTTTAAGCCACCCTTTTGTGGTTGTCGTTGTTGTTACTATTTGTTATGACAACAATGGGATTACTAAATGAAATTAAGTGAAATTAGGCAGTTGTACACGTGGCCACAGCAACTTTTGTTCGAGTTTGGTTAATTTTATGTTGCTTTCTCAATTCACTATTGTCTTCGAATGTGTTCTATACAGTTTTTTAAAGCATTTATGGAACAGTTCCTTAAATGAAATTTATAAAAAATTTAAAACACAGATTTTTCCATAGGAGACCAATAATATTTCCTCAAAAAAAGTAATATTTCTTTTGCGCCTAAAAGTACTATTTGAAAATTTTTTTTACAAAAATATTAATTCTTTAAATTATAATTGAAAATAAATATCTCAGACGTCTTAAAGCGTTACATAAATAAAATTTTTTAAGTCCAATAATTATTTACAAAAAATTATCATAAACTACTTTTTCACTATGACTAAAATATATAATAATTCGGTCAAAAATAAATATTCAAACGCCTTATCTAAATTTTAAATATTAAATTTTCTTTCTTCTGACAAATATTAAATTATCACACTAAAATAAATAAAATCACGACATGTGTGCAAATGATATTAAGCCAATTTTAATACCAAACAAAATGGTTTTTATGCTAAAAAGAGCAGACACAGCAACGCAGCGGGAGCCGTGGACAAAAAAAGGCTATTAAACTGTGAACAATTGGCGGTAAATTAGATTGTGGATAGCTTTGAGCGGCATATCGGCAAAAAGTGGACAGATAAATCAATTTAGATTTATAAATAAATAGTTTTAGTGGCCAAAAATAGCATAAACATTAAAATTTTTCAAGTAATACGTATTCAAAAGATTATAATTTTTTTGTGTATGTGTTCAGAACAATTTTTTCGGTGATTGTATCGTAGCTTAGGAAAAATAAATAATGAGATAATAGATGCCAACTTGTCAAAAAAAAGATCCATACTAGAACTTGGATGTTCTTTTTTTCAAATATCCAACTTTGAAAGCTTGGAGCACTTGTCATATGAGTTAGGTTAGGTTTAGTTAATTTGATAGGCCAATAAACCACGCATGGACCAGTTTTAGCCTTTTGCGATACCAGATGGAGTTCATTTGATAAGTCCAAGTGGAGTAGTCATCGTTTAGAATGCCTGCACTTGACGCGAATTTTAATAGATCCTGTGTTCCAACTATCGATACATGTTCCATTATATCATACCGTGGGGAACTCAGATACTTACTGCGTAGTCTTGCCAAAGCGAGACAAGTGCACAAAAGATGCTCCATTGCTTTCCTGATGCTTTGCTCCAGACACTTTCTGCAGTCTTCTCGATCTATCAGCCCCATTCTGCGGGCGTGTGTTGCCACTTGTCACTTAAGTTGGACCGACAAATGTATCAGATCATTGATATGCGAGGAAAATCAAGATGTATTTCTGATAGCTAACTGAATTACTATTGTTAATAGTGATGTTTTTAGTGAACTCAACTTCGAAATTTAAAGGGAAATATTCAGATATTATAGGCTAACTTCGAAAAGTGGAGAATTTGAGTTTTCGCTATGTTACAGTCTCTCGAATTTTTTTTTATTCCTAGTATTGTGTACTAGAAAACTGATTTGAATAAAAAATTCTTTATAATAATTATTATTTTTATAGATCGGACATATATAATGGACCATGCTTCAGTCGTGATCTAACAAAAAACTTAATAAAAAAATCTTGCCGCCAAGTTTTCTATCCAAAAGTAACAAAGATAGGGGCATAAGATGGACAAGCTTTTTTATAAGTTCAGAAGTGAATAATTGGTTGATTTAAACTCTCCTTAAGAAGTGTTTCAAGGTTCATAAAAAATAAACATTTTTTTCCAGCCTTCAATACCCTACGCTAGTTGTATCTGTTCTGTAGTTGTATCTAGTTCTGTATTACTTTATTGTTAACTGTTTGGCTAGCCGTAGTAGAAATAATTTCTCATATTTTATTATTTTAAATACATTATTGATAAAATTCTTAAGAGGTTACCACAGTGTATAATTCACTGCTACATTTTTTTCAATTAAATTCCTCAATATGTATATCTAATTAATATTCATATTCAATTATAAATTACATAATTTTTTTTTGAGTTGCCACATCCGTATATAACAAATGGTCAGAAAGCAATTATAGTTAATTTGCAAACTATTTTTTTAAGTATTAAATTTGTTGTAAAATTTGAATTTTAATTTATGTATTTATATTAATATGAAATATTGTAAAAATGTTGCCAGATATTTTGAATAATATATTAATATCCCCAAGATTTTCAAGTAAACACAGTAATACTATGTCAATTCCAATTATATTCATTATAAACCATAACTTCTTTAATTTTTTTAGAGTTGCCAAATGTATATATTACAAGTGGTTAAAACAATTACTAAAACTTTACAATCGGCAAAATAATTTGCTTTTAAAACGGTAAATTATATAATTTGTATTTTAATTTCAATCTGAACAATTCTTAAGAAGTTCTCAGATATATTTATTAGCATCGTCTAGATTGTTAAGTAAAAACAGTAACATTTCTATTAATCTAACTTTTTTTTAAATTGCCAGAAAAAAGTTATGAAAAGCTTGCCATATGTTTTCAGTAACGATGCTTTAATTTCGAAATTTTGGAAAACTACTTAATTTTTACTTAAATTTCCTTGCTGTGTTTCTTAAAAACTTTCATAATTATGCCATACATGATTTCTTCCACAGAGTTGCCACATGGGCTTTATAGCAAATGCTTAGAAAAATTACAAAATTATGTAAATTTATTTTTTTTAATGTTGAATATGTTCAAAATTTGCAATTTAATTGGAATAGGGCTGCCAACTTAAAAAATTATTTTAAGCAATTACAGTTTATACAAAATTACTTTATTTGATCTTTCAAATGGTTAACTAGTTCTTAATATAGTTTATAGAAAAAGTTCTAAAGAGGTTGCCAGATTGTTTTAACATTATTGTTTTATTAAGGTTAACGACTCTATATTTACTCAGATTTTAAACCTGTGTATCTTATGGATATTATTATTATTTCTACTATTTTGAAATATATGACATTACAATAAATTATATATTGCATAGAGTTGTCAGGTAGGTTTTATTGTATACTGTAAAAAAATTAAAAATTTTTTGTTTATTAATTTTAAGCCCACATTTCGATATTGCAAGTTAAAAATTAAATTTGGACAGGGCCACCTTTAGTAATTATTCTTATAATAAATTATAATAAGCATTTACTGTTTATATAAACTTTTTCCTTTTACATTTATAAAGTTTTGAACTAGTCACATATTTTTTTTGAGATAGTTCTAAAGAGGTTGCCAGATGAGTACTTTTGGGAAGAAAATTTACTTCATTTATATTCATACTTGAAACATTTGAACCTTAGACATATTGTTAAATATATGTGATGTAATTCTCAGGGTTGCCATATGGGTTCTTTGTACATGGTAAGAAAATTTAAATTTAAAAAGTAATTGCTAACTTAGCAAACTAATTTATTTTAGAACACTTTTTGAACAACTTTCAAATTTAATTGAAATGGCGTTGTCTCCTAACTTTTTTCCAGAAATTTTGAATTAATATAATCACAATAATTTGTTTTATAAGTATTGAGCTAATAAAGTAATTTTTTGTAGGGTTGCCACCTTACCCTCTTCATCATTTTTTTAGTTTGTTAAAAGATACTAAAACTTAAAAAAAATAGTGGTGAATTGTATGTGTGTTTCTTTATAATACTCACCGAAATAACAATTGTTCGGTTTAAGGGGTTGCATTCACTTGAAAGTCAGGAAAACTGCATGTTTTGTAATTTTTTTTTTACATTCTAGAATTTAAAATATGTACTTAAAAAAATGGATTCTCTGATGCTACAGCCAGAGCTCCAGAAAGACAACCGAAAGCAAGTACTTGCCGTTAAGGAATATTTTAGTGCCTCAAACTGTCTCAATTCTAATGTTCCAAGCCAAATAGCCAAAACTTTGATGGCGGTCTTCAAAAACAGATATTTGGTGTGAAAAAAATACACTTTTGAGTACTTTAAAAAATCAAAATAATTGTGATATCAAAATTCCGTCGATTATCACCTGACAAATATATGTAAGAAGCCCGTGTGGAAATATCAAGTCGATTGATGTAGCCATTTCAGGAAATTTTTCTCACCGACTCTGAAAACACATTTTCGACAGAAATGCATTTAAAACTTTCGGAGTCTATGTTAAAAAGCTCTTGCAAATGCCAATTTCTGTAGCCGTATTATCCCGTTAAACACATCTATTATCTTCTAAAGTGTTTTAAATATTGCGCCACTGCACCTTTTGTCTACCTGTCGCACATAAATTTGGGTTGATAATATTGAAAAATAGTGGCATTTTAAGCAATTGTTGTTGGGGCTAAGGCATACCTTTGTATAGGACGGCACACACAAAAAAACCACATATTAAGCACAAGTGAGCCCACATGCGGTTCACATGCACCACAAAATTTCTATTCTCATTTTTGTTGTTGTTATTGCGTGTGAGTGTTGGGTGTCTCAACTGAACCACAAGCGAATGAACGTAACGTTTAGCTTTGCTTTGCGCGCCTTTGTTTATGTATGTAAGCTCGAAAGCTTATATGTATATAAATATATATATGTACGATAATATATGTTGATATGCCGTTAGACCAGATTATTTGTAATATTATGCTAGCTATTGCAATAACTCTTGTGTGACATATACACACACGCATACATTTTTATATGCTAGCGGCAAAACAAGCGTAATGTAAATGCACATTTTACGCTTTCGCGCTGCCGGCATACAAAAAACAACAACAATGCCTGCTAGCAACAACACCAAGCGTACACAAAACCTTGCTAGCCCATAAATTCGACAGCACTTTGCCACAAAACACCGTTGCCAATGGTGCTACTAATAGGTGTCTACTTACATGTGTTCACAAACACATACGCACACTTATATATATTCACCTGCCCGCACTTTTCGCCTCCTTTCCAAACAATTTCTACCTCTATTCCACCTCTAGTCCACATAACTCACCTCTCTTTGCGGTTAAACTTTAATGCATTAATGTAGTTGCCGGAGAATTTATATGTGCTACAGCCACACTCATGCCGCATGCCACTTGTGTGTCGGTGTGTGAGTATGTTGTGCCATTTGTGTAGTACGCTTGCCATTTCTATTACCACTAACTCCCTTGGAAACAATTGTTATGCATCTCTTTATTTGTTTTATCCTTTAATTTTCGTAATTCGACCAATCTACAATTATTTGGCTTTAATTGGATTACATTGTTGCATATTGTTGCCCACCACAATGCACAGTTATTTTTGGCATGACAATTGAATAGTCGGCGTTAGGCTGAATATACCTTTATTTGTGTAGGCAAATTTAATACAATGAATGTGGCACATTTGTATAGCTACTTTCGGCTATGCAATAGTTTCCAGCCTCATAGTCGCCACTACCTGCTACATAGTAAGCACTTTGAAATATAAAGAGAGAGAGAGCGAGAGAGTTCACTCGAATTTGTGGTCCAGCTAGCGCTTTGCTTTCAAAAATCTTCTTCCAAATACTTCTTGCGACAACTATATTTAGCCGGCTACAAGAAACTCTATAGTTTACTTTTCATGTATTAAGAGTAAAAATATCACGACGAAAGTCGTATAACGTTTAGGTTTATGAATCGAGCGAAGAATTCGCTTCTAAATTTTTCACATAGTCTATATTATCGGTGTTCTGATCGTGTGTGTTGGTACTCAATAAGTTAAATAGATATTTCTGCTGATTTCAAGCCTGAACATTTTATTAAAAACTTGAAAATTTCGACTTTCCTTATATATATAGTCTTAACATAGCACTAAATACCACTGCTAGTTTTATTTTCTTCAAGAGAGGATTAAATTATTGCATGTCAGCAATTTATTTATTTATTAAGTCTATTAATGACTAGTATAAAATTAAGATTTAAATTAGAATTCCAAAAAAAAAATAAAACTACAATGAAAAAATAGATAACTTCAACTAAAAACCCGAATTAAAGGTGTTAATGAAGGAATCCCTAGAGCGAGAAAAATCAAAAAGGAAATCGGAGATCGAGAACTCACGCATATCACCCTTGAGAGGAGCTTAATCCTAAAATTTAGTATTGTCCTTTTTAAAATAATATAAGGAAATAGATCTGAGACAACGCTGAGGAGTATTGCAATTAATTTTTTCCTACTAAATAAGGACAGTTCATCCAATAATTTAATCGAAATCAAATGAAAGCCAGAGAATGGACCATCGATCTTCAGCGATTTAAGATGTAAAAGCAATAAACGATGGTGGAACGATGGTATTGGGTCAACAAACTTTAAGGAGCCGAGGGCAAATTTATGAAAAAAATTTTGAACGCGTTCAATCCTATTAATTGAAAATAGCAATATGGTCACCAAATGAATACTGTATACTCCACGATAGAGCGAACAAAAGATGTATACAATAGTTTTTACGTATAGGGGTCGGAAAAATTGGAAGCATTTCGACGGACAAAAACAAGCACAGAGAACGATTTGGAAGCGATATAGTTGATGTGATTAATGAAAAAATATCTATTGTCAAAGTTTGCCGTAAATGAAAGAACTGGTTGACACTCCATCGACAATAGCAACACATCGCCCATTGTGCAAATATAATTTGATCTACTGCAAGAAGACGGTGTGGAAACCTAAATATAATAATTTTTTAATTAAAAAGTAATTAATATTTAACAAAACACTCAACATTTTCCAAAATAGCAGAAAATTTAGTTTAGAAATAGGCCTGTAAGTGCAGACTACATCTTTTGTACCACCTTTAATGATTGCCAATTTCTAGTCTAAAAAAGAGTACATGGACTTATTGAAGAGAAGCATGACAGGATATCATAAGGCGGAACAATTTTTTGTAAGTACAAGCAGCCCATTCAAATCTAATTTGAAAGAAGGCTTAATATCACAAATAGTCTTGGCAATATCATCCTGCGACAGACACAGCGTGCATACTTGGCAACTGTGATTAAGTTATTTCTGTCGTGTTCGAATATATAATATAATATATAATAATTTTCGAAATTTGGCTCAATCAGCACAAGAATAACAGTACTGAGAAAGTAATATTCAGCACTCATTTATCGTTGTATGCTTTGTGCTTATGAACATGTAAAATAACAAATTATTCTAAAAGAGATCGTTTTACGTTATTTCCATACAAAATACAAAATTTAGCAACAATATCACCTATCAAGCTAAAGCAGATATCACTTTACCGATTTGAAAACAATGTGGTACGTGACATTCTTCTGACGCTTTTATGTTACACAATTCTAACCCTTAAATTTGGTACTTGGCATTCTTCTGACGCTTTTATGTTACACAATTTTAACCCTTAAACGACTGGCGGTTCCTCTAGGCACCTGAAAGTTCCTCAAGGGACCATTTAAGTTTTATTTCAAAAATTTTAATTTAAATTTGTAAACTTTTTATGTGCAATTAAATAATATAATTAAATAATAGCGATGAAGTTTCCAAATTTTCAGCACGAATTAATTATTATTCTTACTTTCTCAATAATTATTTGAAAATACAAAATTTTCCTTGAACTTTTTTTTTCGATGCACTCTTACTTAAGTCAAAACGTAAATGACTGCAAAGCTCACACACAAGTGGCGACTTTTTTAAAGAGTTTCAAACTTCCGAACTTTATAAAGAATATATCGGCCAATATGTGAGTTATCTTAATAATATTGAGAGAGCGCGTTTTCCTTATAAAAGTGCATATTTCAGCTTAGAGCGAATTATATCAGGAGAAAACTTGCAAAATACTTCAAATAACTAAAAGACCTTTTGTATCTGAAGGTTCTTTCCTGGCTTCAAATCTTGCAAGTTGCAAAAATATACGCCAAACTTTACTTGTTTAAATTTCCATTTTCCATTTATACTATAACCATTTATACTATAACTATACTATAGCTTTTCAGTTTCGTGTTGTAGTCTATACTGTGTTCTCAGTATTAAGTAATATTTTAATTTTTTATGAAAACTAAATAGGAGTACATTATTTTTTTTTATTTTACCTTTTTAGGGGCTACACATATACCTCTTTACCATCCACCTCTCTTCAGTATTTTGCCTTTCGTTCTACTGCGTTGTCAGAATAAGCAGAAATTTGTAGAGTCTTAAATCAGATAAAACTAAAGTTAACATTATTTATGTCATAAACGGAGTCCTGTTTAACTCTGCAGTGAACTGCACGTATTGAAGTAGAGAGCAACGTATTGAAGAAATAATAACTCGTTAGTCAAATTTATGAGTGTTACAATATATAATAAAAAAATATTTAAACTACCAAGAAAGGAAGCACTTTTTGTGCTGCAGGTCTTTTGCTATGATAAGTCTTGGATAGTTGAAAAAGAAAAAAATATATATATATTCTTAAACACGAAGTACGTGGTTTTCTAGACTTCAATGCCGTAGATTCAGCTACATAAAGTAATTCGAAAAATTTTTGTAAAAGCGAAGATCCATACCACTTTCGCTATGAGTAAAATGCTAGCAGTGAAACGTACATCATCGAACAATTTTTTGGGTGGCAAAATGCTTAATTTTGTAACTGTGAAGCCTAAAACACTATATTTCGTTTTTCAGTTATTAATGTTGATCAAACCAAATATCACGGAAATCAAACATGTTAAGCCGAAATCCAGTGAATTATTGCGCTTGCACCTTCTATTTTATAATTTGATTTAAATTGACTTAAGTACAATTTAAAAATAGGTTCTTAATAAATGTTTTTGCTAACAAATATTGTATGAAGATAAAATGTTTTTGTCACAGCTCTTTTCAAATGATGGGAATTTAGTAAATATACATATATACATTTTTACTCCGAATAGGATATCTTAATTTTGACAAGAAGTTTATCGGACCCACTAGGAAATGTTAGAAATAAAGAATATAAATAAATGATAAGCGAGAATACCTTAACAAAGAAATTCTAAAATTTCTGGAAAGAAATTTTTTTAAACTTGGCCATTGCGACGCCTTTTTCGGTGACCTCTCATAAAAAAGATGCGCCCGCGTTCGTAGGAAAACTTTTTACAGGATCATCTAAAGTGAATAAAATGGCTGTTTCAATTAAAACGTTACTTAATTTGTCGGAACTGCCGATATGGGACCACTATAACATATAGCTGCCATACAAACTGAACGATCGAAATCAAGTTTTTGTATGGAAAACTTCCACATTTTACAATGTATTTGCACAAAAGTTGGCACAGGTTATTTTCTAAAGCAACAATGTAATCTCTGAAGAAATTGTTCATATCGGTTAACTATAGCATATAGCTGCCATACAAACTGAACAATCAGAATCACGTTCTTGTACGGAAGACTTTCACAAATGATAAGATATATTCACGAAATTTGGTATAGATTATTTTCTAAGGCAACAATTTAATCTTCGAAGAAATTGTTCCGATTGGTTAACTGTAGCACATAGCTGCCATACAAACTGAACAATCGGAATCAAATGCTTGCATGGGAAACTTCCTCATTTGACGTCGCATTTTCACGAAATTTGGCATGGAGTACTGCTTAAGGTAACAATATAATGTCCAAAAAAATTGTTCAGAACGGATTACTATAGCATATAGCTTCCATATAAACTGAACACATTGTTACTAACAGAAATGCACCAGTGAAGGGTATTTAGGTTCGGTGCCACCGAAGTTAACGTTCTTTCTTGCTTTTTTTTTCAAATTGTCAAATTATTCAGGTCTTTAAGAATTGTATCTCAAAGACCTTTGTAATATTTCGTAAAGATTGGTTGAGTAGTTCTCGAGAAATCTTGTCAACCGACTTCAAAAAGGCATTTAAAGACGGGGCACTTAGCCTAGCTAGCCTCGAGCGCACAAGTTCTCACGGCTGTATGTCCGAAACTATTACTCGAATCCAATTTAAAATTTAGAACAATATTCTGAAGATGTTGTAGAATTTAATAAAGTAATAAAAAAATCGATTATGTGAAACTCGTTAACCCCTTTACGATATCATACAGCTGCCATACAAAAATTTAGCAGTTTGCATGTTGCTTGCGTAATTTTTGTTGAATACGAAAATATATACAAATATATGCACGCATTGCAATTTTCGTACAAAGGTTACATACGTATAAAGGTTTTTAAAATTTGTTGCTTCTATGTTACATATATTTTTATTTATTTATATCTACTTCCTGTGGTTGGTATGCGCAAATATGTTGCTTCCAAAGTGGTCGCCTATATGCTGATTTTCCTTATTTTTGTTTATATATTCATATGTACAATATACAAACATATGTAATATATACATATATATTGTACATAAACCCATCCATCTACTTGTGCATATCAATTTCTGTAATCGCTTTTGGCTGCCAAACTCTTTTTATACATTTTTATTTTATTTCCACCTTTTATTTACATTTGCTATAATCGTTTTCAACACACCCACACCTTTTTCAAGATAAGCCCACTTTGAAATATGTTTTTTCTACATTATCATTTGCTGCCCTTTTTTTGGATTTTTATGTGTCATTCATCATGCCACTGCTGCCGTCTTTTGGCGTCCAGTGTCTGCCGACGCAAGTGACAGCCGGCCTTTCGGTGCAAATACTTTCGCATTTAGTTGTGGCGTATACAAATTTTCGGTTGGCTTTATACAGTTATATAATGAATTTAAATTTGATTATGTTGTCCAAATGTAATGGAGCTTCTTCACTTTCAACAACAAGAACAACACAAATATATTTGTTGGTGTGCTGTCTTCGAACGCATTTCATAGGAGCAATTCCCACATATGTATGTATGTATAACCTAAAAGAGTTAATGGCGTGTAGTAAGTTTTTGAGCGGTTATTTCTATGCTAGGTTGCTATGTTATGCTGTGTTATGTTGTGCTAAGTTAAATTATGCTATGTTATCTAATACTATGCCAAGTTATGCCTTGCAAGGATATGTCAGTCTATGCTATGCCATGCTATGTTGTATTATGCGTTTGTGTGTGTGTCTTTTATGCGATTACCGGATGAGTTATGGCTTTAGGGTTGCAACACATCGGATAAATGTGTGAGCCTCCGCATATGTGTGTGGGTTTTTTTCGACATATGTATTTGTGTTTTGTCACACAAATTCTGCCACAGTACTGTACAAAAACGTGCAGCCATGTAGTAAATTACATTAATAGCATGCGTTGACATTTTTACTTTTGCATAAAAAAATCGTGAGTTACGCTTTACAGACACTCTGCGTACCAAAAAAATAAATAACGAAGATAAATACGAAAATAACCCTTTGCAAATTTATTTTTTCCCGTCTCTCACATTTAAGCGCATTTAATCTAATAAATAAATTTGCGCTAAACACCGATAAGTGCAGCCAATTGGAAATATTTTTGTGTTTGCGGCATTCGCATTAGTTGAAAAATGTTGCTCATACGTCATGCTGCTCTTGCATGAGTAATATATATTCACGATTTAACATGCATTCATCGTACTTTCACTAGTTTGGCTTTCAACTCGTATATACACATACTTCTCTAACGCACAAATAATTTATTTGAATAAAAAACTCCCTTCGGTGGCTTTGCTAATTTCACAAAAATTTGTTTGCCTCATTAGCTGTGCAATTTGCAGCAATTAGTTGCAACTATTTCCGTATAATTTGTGCTAGCTTTTGCTGAATTTCAAATCAATTGTTTTATATTAATTTGTATTTGGAAAATCAATACATTTTGCTTTTTTGTTGGTATTGTTAAATTGAATGGCTTTAAATCGCTCATACGCCATGTACGGTGGTATGCTTTGTGGAAAAATCCTTCATACGCCACGCTTGCACCAAATTGTTTGTGATTACACTCTTGAGTATTGTCTATTGTGCATTAACAACTGTTTATGGTTTAAAATTTGTGAGCTAATTTGTGTGGATATTTTAGGGGAGCGTGGAGTATTGTATTGGGAATAAGGCTTTTAGTAGATAATAGTTTAGTGTGACAAAGATAACCGTGATATCTACGTGCAAAACATCAAAATTTCTACAAGATTAAGTGATTGGGTGCAACCTGTTAGTATCGTTTGAATTTTATAAAACCTTCTGTAAGCTGGTCTTTATAATAAAATAAGTTTACAAAGATAATACTTTTTTGCATTGTATCAATAACGCAATAGGTTGAAAGCTCTGCATATAATGAACTAATATCTCGTTTAAGTTTTAGCTGTCAAAACTACAGTTGCGATTTATTTCTAATGAAAATAAGCTTCTCTCCATCGATAACCTATTGTAAGATTATGGTCTGGATTTAACATATTAATATATAAGCGACACTTCATCGATAATCCCAACAATGTCTAGATTACGTGTTACCCACATACCATGATAAATGGTGAAGCGAATAAAAACTGGCTAAAATTACATAAACTTAGAGTGTTCATACCACTTTCATGCGTATACATCTTATCTGGTATTGTGAACAACTACAAACCTTTGATACTGGTCAAAATTTTTGACAAAGGAGTAGGCTGATCATTTGGTGAGTGGAGATTAAAGAAAGAGTAAACTGTAATAAAAATTGGCAAAATAGATACACTAAAGTTGGAAAAACCGCTAAGAGCAGAACAAATGATTTCACAAACATTTACAGAACAGAAAATCAGCACTAATGTGTATAAAAATTCTTCAAAGACCATCCATGAAAAAAAGATGTTAAAATTAATAACTTCATTAAATATGTCTGTAAGAAAAAAGACTTCTAAGAAATATTATATTTCCCATGTAAAGGTTTAAAATGCAAAAAACTCGACCATTAAACCAAAAAAGAATATTTTGTTAGAGTATGTACATATGTATGTAGATTTTTGGGCTCTTTTCGCAAAAAACTCAAATCCACTCAATACAAGAAGAATCACAAATTAAAAGCGAATGGGAAAATTAAGATTTCGGATAATAATTGAAAGGAAATCTGAATCCATTTGAATTTGGAGGCACAAACATGAAGCTGAATCGAGAAAGACCCTTATCCAGGAGTTTTAGAACAATGTAATATAACTCAAAATTTAGTACAATTAGATCATGGTTCCCGAATTCATACTTCCCTAGAATGCACCTGATTGTGAATTGCACTTGGCAGCGAAATTACAATCAAAGTCGACCGGAGAGAAGATTATGAGATGAAATTTGCATGAGCGTAAACTGTAATTATATCATCTGATTGATTTAGACCCCAACTCACGAATAAAAGGTGTTTTCAGCCATATCTTTATTATCAACTTTAGTGTTTTCCTCGGATCGTTTTTGGCGCACCATTCGCTAGATTGTTGAACAATTTTGACGTCATGGTTGCAAAATAACATATTTTTACTATTAATGATTTTTTTGATAAGTCTTATTTCACTCTGCGTCTCTTTTGCGACTTCTACTCGACGTCGTATTGCGAAAAGTTCATGTCATTTGGTAAGAGTCAAGCATTGACATGCTTCTTACCTAAAACACTATCCGTTATGCTTTGAGTTGATGCATAAAATATGTTAATAAGCTCAGCTATATCCTTGCTAACCAGTATTTCTAATCAAACTTCAACTTATGGTATGATTGCGATTGTAGCACTGGAGATATACGAGTGCAACGACATCTATTGACAAAATACGAAAAGATTTTTTCGACTATCCAATATTTCTTTAAATTAGTTCTTAAACCTTTTTACTGAGTGAACTGTGTTATAAATGATACGAACTATTCCATATGCATAAATTTATAATTTTTTTATTAAATATGTGTTCTATTTCGCCAATCAGTCTATTTGTTAGGTCACCATATTTATGCACGTTTTTATCTAGAGAAATTTACGATTAATTAAATTCCAGCAAATAACTTAAAGCTTGTTAAATATTGAATAATTATACATATATGTATTTGTTTGGCGTTTTTTTCAATTTTGGCGCCTAAATGTATGTTTTCTTTAAAATTTTTTAATTTCATAGAATTTAATATTGTTGTCGTTTTTCTAATTTATGCAAAATTTATTTCGGTTTGAAATATTAAATTTTGCGCAATTTTTCCGTTTTTGTGAGAAATATGTATTCATATATGTATATATATAATATGTATGTTAAATTTTAGTCATTTTCTCAATATACGCTCCTAAAGGTATGCTTTGTTTTTCGGTTCGTTAAGCCATAATAATTTTGTTAATATAATAAAATTTTAATTGAATTCTTTCAATTTATGCAAGATTTATTATTGCTTAAAATACTAAATTTTGTGAAATTTTTTCCGATATGCGCTCCTAAAGGTATGCCATATTATTTTCAGTTTTTTAATCTGCTGCAATTTAATAATGAATTCTTTTAATTTATGCAATAGTTTTCTTTTTGCTTTAAGAAATAAATTTTTGTTAATTTTTTCAACACACATTCTTATTAACAATCATAAAAAATTAAAAATAAAAATATTTCAGCGCATTTGTAATAAATTTTTGCGGGTATTTAACGATTTGCCAGCAAATCAAAGCAGTAAATGCATTTAAAGTGCGCATAAATGATTTAATTTCCAATCGTTTATTCGCAAATAAATTGCTTTGCTTTGGTGCGACCACAATTTTTTCAATAGCCAGCCAATTGATTGAGCTATAAAAAAGCAATACATATGTATATAATTATATACACACAACCATACAAATATTGTAGATGTGTTTAAGCATTTATGTCCGGCTTAATTAAGCGTATAAATTTAACACGTACGTTCCCGAATATAAACAAGCCAATCAAATATGTATTTAAAGGTGATTCGAGAACCACAAAATAATTGAAATGAAAAAAAAATATGGTTTATAAATAACAACAAAGTTATAAATAGTAGAGAAGTCAATATTGGCGTGGTAATTACAGCGCTATATATATAATGACGTTTCTGGTTTACTACAGTTGACGTAACGCTAGAAATTAACACGTCAGTAACAATGTTTGTAAGGACGTCTTTACTGTACGCACCAAAAATACTATACCCAAAGTGAAACCCTTTCAATCCTCAGCGCGTTCGCTTGATTCGAACTCTTACTACGAAGGTGTCTCCCACTTAATTCTGTACAACAACTACAAACAATTACAAAGTACTACTGTCTGCACTAAGATCTATTTGTAGGTATTTTGTGTAGTTAGTTTTTGATTTGCTGCAACGTCAAAGTCGAACTGATTACAACCCTGACGCCTTGTGTTGTTACGCTCATCGAATAATGACGGCTATTTGATTTTCTTGTTGATTTGTAGTAATTTACTTTTGTGTCCATAATAACCATAAATATTAAATAATTCTACTCATTAGTTTTGTATTAAAATAATAAAAATAACAGAATGTCTAGTGGAATTATGGACACTTTGTAAATGAATTACGCTCATATTCGCAGAGAAAATGTCTGGTGGGAGAGTAGAGTTTGGTTTGAAATTTAAAAATGGCTGTAAGTTTGTAAAGCTCAATATTCTGCTCGCAGATTTACTTAAAATTGATATACTCAAAAAATAAGGTGACATTGTATTTATTTTGAAAATTCTTTATTTAATCTTCTAAATCAATTTCATCCCCTTCAAAGTAATCCCCTCCCGATGCAATTCACTTATGCCAATGGATTTTCCAATCTTCGAAACACTGGCTGTAGTCACTTTCCGGGATGGCCTTCAGTTCCGTCTTCGCTGTGGCTTGAATCTCATCTATCGTATAAAAGCGGTGTCCCCGGATCGGCCTTTTGAGCTTGGTGAACAGCGAGAAGTCGCACGGCGTCAGATCAGGTGAATACGGTGGTTGCGGTCAGGTGAATACGATATGGGTTGAGTTTTTGGCGAAATGATCACGAGTTACGAGGGCAGTGTGGGATGGTGCATTATCGTGGTGTAAAAACCAAGAATTGTCTTTCCACAATTCCGGCCTTATTAGGCGGATAGCATCACACAAACGACGCATAACGTTCAAATAATATTCCTTGTTTACTGTTTGACCGGTTGGAAGGAATTCATAATGCACAACACCACGATAATTGAAGAAAACAGTCAACATGACCTTGATTTTTGAGCCACTTTGTCGCGATTTTTTTGGTCTCGGCTCTCTTTTGGCACGATATTCGCTCAACTGATCGGTTGTTTCGGGGTCGTAAGCATAGATCCAAGTCTCGTCGTCAGTTATAATGCATTTCATGACACCCTGGTAGTCGGAAATCATCGTTTCACACACTTCAACGCGACGCCTTTTTTCCAAAAAATTTAATGTTTTCGGTACCAGTCGAGATTTGACGCGCTTGAAGCCCAAAACATTCATCAAAATGGTATTGGCTGAGCCTTTCGATATGCCAACTTCATCAGCAAGGTCTCTAAATGTTAATCGACGGTTTTTTAACACCAAATCTTTGATTTGTTGAACGTGAGCTTCGTGGGTTGAGGTTGATGGTCGCCCTGGACACTCTTCGTCTTCGAAACGTTCACGGCCGGCTTGGAACTCACTATACTACTTGTAAACGTTTTTTCTAGACATAGCCTCATCACCAAAGGCTTTCTGCACCATCCTCAACGTATCCGCAGCATAAAATTGATTCCGTAAACAAAATTTAATGCAAATTCTTTGCTCAACAAATTTCGACATCGCAAAAATCTAAAAACTCACTTTTAGCAGCTCACAAAACGATACGTGTGAATATTTTGACATGAAATTTGACATAAATGTGACTGACAGTACTACCAACCTAAAAAAAAAAAAATAATTCTCCAAATCCTTCGACGGGCGCGGTTTAAATTCAAATGTAACTTTTTTTTTGTATAAACAAATTTAAAAAGGTACCCGGTGAACGGTTTGCATACAATGGCAAGATAACGCTAATTGTTATGTTGTTTGATATAAAAAATGAATTCTGGTAATGGTGTTTACCCCGTTCGATCAGTTTGTATGACAACTATTTGTCATAGTGGACCGATCTGTAATCGTAGCTTTGTCTTGAGCAATATTCCGCGTCAAAATTGATGAAGATAACTTGTCAATTGACAATGTTTTCGATACAGAAACTTATTGCTGGCCGGACAGCTTGTAAGGCAGCTACATATTTGGTCCCACAAATTAGCACTTTCTTGGGGAAGAAAGGACATGTGCAAAATTTCTCTAATTTGGAGATGAGGGTATCGATAGTTATCATTGTTGGTAAATAAGAGGTTGAAAGCAAATTATATAGAGTTAGTAAGTGATATAGTATAGACAGTAGAAGGTAGAAATGATAAAAGGCAAAATACAAATGCCACTTTTTGAAAGTAAATTGACATATATGTATGTACGCGAGAGGTATTCAACAATAGGGAATTGATGACAAATGGTTCAGATAGAAAATTGCAAATAAGAGGTGGCAAAATACAGATAATAATTTTTAAAGATATATAAGTATATATGAGCATTTTATTTGAGATGGTAAAGATTATAGATCACAGATAATAGATATTAGATAATAGGAGATAAGTGTGAAAAATTAATAAAATAATTCCAGTGGTCTTTACGCCCTATATTATGAGTTCCAAGAAGATCTGACGTTTTTGTGCTAAAATTTGTTAAATGATGAGATAAAATGTTTGAACGAGTCATCGGAAGTAGGACTTAATGTTTGGACCATTTGAGACGTAACCGCGGCCAACATTTGAAAAAGATAATCTTCAAAAAATAAATGCCAAAGAATGGTAATAAAATTCCTCATTAAATTTGAATTTCCCGTGTGTTTTCTTAAAAAAAGTAGGGAACATCGAACCCTTTAAATGTGTTGCGATATCATATCTAATAGAAGACTTTATGTTACTTTATCTTGTAAGTATACACGGACCAAGGGTACATGAACTTTCTAATAATAGAAAGCTGTTTTGCTAACCATAATATTTGATTTATTGCAAGATTCAAATTGGAACGAAAGATATTTAGTCAACCCTTTCCCCATTATAAGGTTGACCTTTTCCTAATTGTATAAATTCTAACTTATCATAAATTTATAGGTATCTCTGCGGAAGATCATTAATCTTTTCGGATACCTTTTGTAGAAAATGTTAAGCAGAAAGTTGGCAAGGAAAGCCTGTTTGTAGAAGTCTAAGTGAGGATAAATCATAGAACCCAATCTTAGTAAAGCAACTTAAGCAATTTCTGATACCAAAATGCAAAAATGACTGAAGAATACCATAAGCTTACTATTTATGCAAAAATAGTTTTAATAAATTCTAATTTCCTTTTATTATGATCACTTTTTTAACATTTGAGAAACGGCGCTTAGAACTAATTGTTAAGGGAGAAAATGTTAAATGAATGTGTTGCAGGGAAACTTTTAAACATTTTTTCTAACAAAATTTGAATATGTTGTATTAATATCTCTGCTGTACTATTTTACTCCAATAAATTATATATTATGCACAATTCGAAAAATATTTTGTTACAATTTTGTTATAGAAACTAATATTTACTTAATGTTGGCTTAAAATGTCGCTTTCTTCATCTCAACATATTCTCCATTTGCTTGTAAGCGCATTTATTCTTGCATATGTAAGATAATCTCATTTATTTATTCTAATATATGCAAAGCAATAAAAGCCGGCAAATGAAAAAGAATTATGCAAACAAAACTGTGGCCTTTCCATAATTTCAATTATGTGATTCGTTTGCTGTAAAAGCACTAAACGAAGAAGAAAAGGAAAAAAAATATGAACGAAAAATGAATTCGAAAAAGGATGACATATAAAAAACGAAAGCCTTTAATGCGGACGCTTGCATAATTTAGCAAGCAAACAGGACATTAAGCAAATGTATGCGGGTGGCGGGAAAAATTAAGTTTACACAGCAGTGGGCATAATGATAAGTGCGCATGTGAAATAAAAAATAATACAAAACAGTGTCTGACAAATTAATGGGTATATCCGTACAATGAAATTTGTACAATTTTGAAAAAAAGTACGCAGGCGAAAATATATTGCGAAAGCTTGAGAGTTTTATTCAAAATATTATGAATTAACTATTAAAATTGCATTAATTTTTGAATATTTTTGGGTAAGAAAAAAGCAGAATAGATTTCAAGTCACAAATTATATTTATTGAGTAAGAAAAATATTTGACGATTCTGATAAAAAATGTAACTTTTACAGTTTTGTTCAAAATATAAGGTGCACACAAAGAGACTAGACCTAAAATATTTTTAAAACATATCCTGACTTTTTAACCGTTTCGTGCAAAATATTAGTCACGCTATTGAAGTTGATAAAAATAACTATTGGGTATTCAAAATATATTTTAAATGGCCCATTTATTCGTTTTACAGTTTTGTTCAAAATATTAAATTCGTATACAGAAATTAAGAGATGAGAGAAAAACCTTAAAATGTTGCTCTAAATTTCAAGTGTATTTCTAATAATTTGCAATTGTCTAAAGCGGTTGGCGAAAAGATAGGTACCTTTAAAAATATGTACAGTTTTTGACATATTAATGGATATGTTTAAAAATTAAGTATGTACAGCTTCGATACAAATAACAGCTACGCCAATATATTACACAAGCTGTACAACTTTGTCAAAATTAAAAGCGCATAAGTGCTTTGAAATCATGAGGATTATGTGGTTTATTTACAGAAATATTTCTGAAAAAATGTATAAAATGTACTACGAAATATTTTCCTATTTTTGCAGTTTCGTTCAAACTAATAAGTACGTTTGTAAAAATTAAAAAAGCACAAACTAAAAAAAATTTAAAATAATTCTGCTTCAAACTATTTACGTGTATCTAGTAATTCGCTGGTAACTGTACATATTTTGTAATTAATTTTATTGTTATTTGTAATTTGAATGTTAATACAAATATTTTAATAAAAGCTTCACAATTCCTTAGGTGTTTCTAATAATTTGTTGGCAATTTTTCTTTTATTTTTAATTTTTTATTTTTTTTTTGCCAGTACTTTGACTATATGTACTTAGAATGTTAATACTAAAATAAAAAGTCCAAAAATTTCTTAGGTGACCATATTAATTTGAGGTTATCTGTACCAGTTTTTTTTCCTAATATATGGCAGAGTATTTGAATATTAATTTTTAGCTGTATTAAGTTCATATGTGTTTCCAATTATTTGGGCATAAGTGCAATATTTTTAATGTAAAATATTTTCAACATTTTTCATAATTTGAAATTCAAATTAATAATCGCATGTGTAAAAGTTTAAAAGAGGGGTGGCAAACTTTTAAAATTTTACATCAAATATTGAGTTTCTAGTAATCTTCACGTAGGTGTATTTATTTCTTAATTCCTTTTTATTGCCAATAAATTGCATGTACTAGAATATTAATAAGTATTGACATTTTCGTATAAACTCTGAAAATTTCTGCGGTGTTCCTAATAATTTGCACGTATGTGTATTTCTTTAAACTTACTTTATTTCTCATAATTAGCATAGGGTTTGAAAACTAATTTTTGAAAGACAAACACGCTTTGTAAATGTGTTTCTGTGTCCAATAATTTACCCACAGGTATTTTTTTTAATGTACAATATTGCCAGCAATTTGCAAATTTTTAAATATTACTACAAAGTGTTTAGATACCCGATGTGTCCATTAAATTTCTTTATGTGCTTCCAATAATTTACCCATAGGTATATTTTTTAATATACAAATATTGCCAATATTTGGCAAAATTATTAATACTTATTATTATTTTTAAATATTACTACAAACTGTGTAAATTTCTTATGTGTGACCAATAATATGTCCATAGGTATACTTTTGTATTTTAAAATATTTGCAATATTTTGCATAATTTTGAATTTCCTCGCTTGACTTCGCCTTTCCGATTACGACTTATACATCTGCATCCTTTCAAATGCCAAACAGCCTTTCTCGCCTCCTTGACTTGAAGAAACACACAAAGTGTGTGTAAATAACTAAGGAAAACAAACAAGCGCGAACATATGCAATCATGAATCGTTATTGAATTTTACGAAAAGATTATTACGCCCACCAACAACAACAGCAAGATATATGTACATATATTCATTATATAATATTTGTAAATAAAAAGAAACATGCTCCTTATAGATTCTTGTGTCGCGCAATCGGATTTGACATGCGAATTGGCATGTCCTTCGCCGCGAAATGAAGGCGACAAAAACAGCTTCGGTGGAAACAGCAACAACGCACAAAAGTAAAAAGAAATTGTGTTATGTATTGGCAAAGATGTAGAACACGCTGTTTCCATACAAAAAAGCCATTCGCCGGTAAGTGTGTTCGTGGGTGTGTGTGCGCACAGAAAGCAAACCGAATTTATTTTGCTTTAATGAAAAGCAGTGGGCGAATTGTATTAGCAGTGTAAACAAGCAAACGAAAGTGTTGAAAAGAAAATATGAAAATATCACAGGCAAAGATGTCAGCATTGCTGTCGACGCAATATTTAGTGGCTTCAACAACACACTTTCGTAACTACAAAATAAATGCGTATGTAGCGGGCTTCTTTCTCACACCATTATTTTGTGTAAAAAGGATTATTTGCAAGGCTCTCGTGTTGAAAATGCAAAATAGCATGTTATTTAAGATTTCTCTACCTATTCAAAGGCTTCTTTGCGTGTGTGTCAATACACTAAAGCATATAGGGTGTATTTTGGGAGACTTCGTGAAGTGCTTCGTGCTTTCTATAGAGTTATCTGTATTAAACTACTGAAGAAACCCTACTCTTCCTTCTCTTAAATGAGATTTTGTGAGAATCAACATCATATTTTTAAGAGGAAATTCTGATTTAAGTATAACACGGGAATTTTTTTCAAATCTGGTGACTTAAAGGATATGTTGAGGCACTAACTCGTTCTTTTTCCAAAAACCTTTAGTTTTAAGATAAGAAAAAACAAGGCGCCAAAGCGGTAAAGAGAAAACAAGATGAAGAAGTGGAACGATAAATAATGAAAAACAGAGAGATACATAGAAAGAAATAGAGAAACGTGAAAAGAGAGAGAGTAACAGCGAAAAATAGAGAGACTTGAAACACAACATATTAAGGAAAGGCCTATGAAAATTTTAATCAAAAAGCGATGCGAAAACGTTGATATAAGGACCAGGAGTACTGCAGAGATTTCTCTCTTTATCTTGGGAGAACAGAGTTAAAGTCAATTCAGCGAAAAACTGCAGTAACTTTTCTGATTTTATATAACATTGGTCGAATCTTCCAGTGATTTTCAATTCTAACCAATAGTACAATTCCTTTGACAATTGGTTTGCTTTTAGATTCGTTGTATTCCATGACGGAATGTCTCTAACTTCCTTTTGATCGCCTTATTCTGTTTAAATTCTTTACTTACTTTAAATTACTTTTTAAGGCTCAATAGTGTAATTTAAAAGTACTTATATAAGCTTGAGTTCATATATAATATCAATTTCTGAACAAAAAGGGCTTAAGCTTTCACAATGTTTTAATACGAGCTTTCACTTAAGATTTCCCTTCATTTACGTTTTCATGTCACCTTCACTTGAGATTTAAATGAGCTTACACTTAAGCTTTCAAATGTGCTTTAAGTTATTTAGTTACTTTATTTTTCAAGTCTGCAGGTAGTCTTTAGCCTCAAATAGTGGAATTTAAAAATACATATATATACTTGAGTTCATTTATGGATTTATCTACAAAAGCGGCTAAAAATTTCACTTAAGCTTTCACGCAAGTTTTAGTCTGGGATTTTACTAGACTTTTTATTTAAGTTTTCATGTGACCTTACACTTAGGCTTTTAAATGAGATTTCAATTAAGTTTTCAAATGTACTTTAAGTTGTTAAGATACATTAGTTTTCTAGTCAGCCGGTAGTCTTTGTCCTCAAATAGCTCAAATAGTGTAATTCAACATTATTTATATAGTATCAAGTTAATTTTTCGTTTTTTGAACGACTTCGTGTGACACTTTCACTTAAGCTTTTGCAAAACCTTGTATAAGAACTTTCACTTGCTCCTTTTTTTTGGGATTTTACATGAATTTTTGCTGGAAATTTAGCCTGAGCTTCCACTCGAGCTTTCATTTGATCTTTCACTAAAGCTTTAGATTTTAATTTAGCTTTCATTTGAGCTTTCACTATAGCTTTCGCTTAAGAGCTTTCACTTGACTTTTCACTAAAGCTTGCGTTTAAGATTTTACTTGAACTTTGACTTGTTTCAATTCAGCTCTCAGTTTGAGAAGGTAAAACCTCTATGTATTCTGAAACTTAAAAAAAGGAAAATGATTATCTCAGAGGAACTAAACCTAAACCACATTTTGAAAGCCTCAGATAGTGCAATTTGATGGTAGTTATACGAGATGAACTTAAACTTTCAGTTGAGCTTTTATTAAAGATTTTACTTAAGATTTTACTTGAGCTTTCATATGAGCTTTCACTTGCTTTATTTGAGCTCTCTGGTTGAAAAGATTTCTGAAACCATATTTTAAGAAAAGCTCTTCTAAAGCCACTATGCATTTCAAAAGCATAAAAGAAAGGAAGTATTAAAGTCCCAAAAGCACAAAACTTAAAACACACATCGATAATTGCACACTTTTAAAGCTGGAATCATACGCATTATTTGCTTATGTAACCAATGGGGCTACGCTGACTTTCACAAATGCTTGAGTGGGCTTTACACTACAATACGGCATGTGTACCTTTTTTAAATGCTCGCCAATTTGCCAGAAAGTAAATAAGTAACACAATTTGTGCGTACGCTGGCACTGTGTTTTTGCTTGGCTTTAAAAAAGCGAAATGCAAAAGAACTTTCCCTTCAAGATTGCTAAGCCAGTGGGTACATGTTGACAGCCAGCAGCTTGCAACATAAGCTATGCCCGCTCGCCATTGAAGGTGGCCCCATAATTTCGCCGTATTTACATTTAAAATTTGAAATGCAAAGTGAGTCGGGAGGGTGGGGGTGCATAAGAAAAAAGTAAGCTGATGGTATATAGTGAAAATGGGTTATGTGTATGTATACTCTCTGTGCACTTATATAAAAATGTGTGGGTGTGTGGGCTTTTTAAGCGTCTACTTGTAGCGCAGCAAAAAGTTTGCCCTCAAATTTAGCATATTTGAGTAAAATATCTCATTTGGAAAAATTGGTCAATTTGCTGCGCACTAAATGATGCCTGTGGCGCGTTGCTAAAGAAAAAACATAAACCCTTTTCAAACAGCTCTCATATTTCGCCTTTTTTTCTACTTCACAATTGCTACACTTCCTGCTGTTAAACGCAACTTTTTCTTAACTAAAACTGCTTTTTGCTCACTTGTTTGTAACCCAACCCAGCCTCCGCTTGCTAGAGAAAAGGGTTGCCTCATATTTATTGCTGTGACTGTAAACTTATGATTGGGCTTTCATGTAGTGGTTTCGGACAATTTTTTTATTTGCTTGCCTCCTTTCCCAAAATTTTACCCTGAAATGTAACTAAGCAACGTCACAAGCATCAAACCCACACACACATATACATATTTATGTATTGTTTTTACGCAGTAAGTTATTTAATAAGCACAGCAAAAACAAATTTGTGTCAATAAAGGTTCTCTTTTCCGGCGTGTTTATTTATTTGCTTTTCAACTGCCAAATTGGCTAACATGTTCAACTAAATTAGGTTGTTTGTTAAGAGTAAATATGTTTGACCAGTTGACAGCCGTTATCGAAACCTATTTGGAAAAGGCAAATAAACAGTAAAAATGACTGAAACCCAGAAAAGCTGGAAACATTTAGTTGCTGAGATTCGCCAATAACCAAATCAAGGATAAGTGTTTAAAAGAAGTAAAAAAAATTACGTTTTCAGAACAAATTGTTTACTTTTCATTTTTATTTCATTTTTAAATAAATATTTTTGTAATGGTATTTCATTTATAACGGTTTTCTTTAAACGGTATTTCTTTTCATATTTTTATATTTTTGCTAGAGGGTATAATATTTTAATTCACCAAACGGTTGTCTATGTACATCACTTAAAACTAATCCAGTAAAACATAAGAAAACTGCGGAACAGTACTGTTTCTCTTCCAGATATTTTAGCATAGTTTTAAAGTTTTGTGGCACTGTTTAAGGGTTCCATAATCCAAATATATGATATGGATTCCAGAACTGTCAATAAAAGGCGAAAAAAACGTTTCTTATTATTTAGAAGAATATTGTCAGCAAACTTGGTCTGTAAGAGAATATTTCGATATTGGGCTTGTTTGGCTTCGGAGTCATAATAATTTCGGCACATTTTCATTGAATTGAAAGTAACTTAAGCTAAAATTAAATAATGAAACTAAGAAATAGCCGAGATTTATTTCACAATTGTTTTATTGCTCATGCCTCAATATTATCAAGGCCAGGCTATTAAGAATTTTTGAACACTCTGCTGGTACTCTCAAGAAGCGACTGAACATTCTGGCGAAAAGGAACGAAATTGGACTAAAACCACGCCTAAACCTTAGATAACATAATTCAAAATTTTATCTGATCCTTTGAGTTTCTAGTAGGCAAATCACCAATATATATATCGGTACAAAACTTTGCACTAAAAGTGCATTTAAGGTTGGCTATTTCATATCTCAATATTGTTAAAATCGGGCTTTATTTTTTCTAGCTCCCATATGTCGAATATGTGAACGCCAGGTCCATTGGCTGACTTTTACGGAAAATATTTCTAAATTTGTGAGTTTTACATACACCAATTGTGACAAAAATGTACCAGGAAATTGTAGATAAATATTATATATTAAGGTTGACGAATGTTTTGCTGATAATAGAGCGCCTAGCTATCTGAATTGGGGCGATTTTGGATAATTACATTCCTTAACCCAAAATACAAGGTATGTTCCAAAGTAAACAGGACTTTAAAAAAATAACAGAACAAATGGTTTCAGCAAATCAATTTATTTTATTCAAAATAGTCTCCTTCTGTTTCAATACACCTTTTCGCACGGTCCAAAAGCATGTCGATAGAGTGTTTTAGCTCTTTTTCCGGTATGGCCGCCAGTACGCCGATGCAAGCCTTTTGAGTCCCTACGTCTGCATAACGATTTCCTTTTATGGGCAAATGCATTTTTTCGAAAAGGAAGAAGTCGCACGGTACCATATCAGGTGAATACGGGGAGTGGTTAATGGTTAAAATGTGATTTTTGGTCAAATTATCGGTCACAAGCGTTGATCGTTGAGAGCAATTTTTGGTCGCCAGTCAATTTATGCGGAACAAACCGTGCACACACCTTTCGTAAGCCCAAATGTTCGGTCAAACTGCAATAAATCGATGTCTTGGTGGTGTTCAATTCCATTTCCATGAACTTCAATGATGACTTCCGCTGATTTTTGATGAATTCACGCAAAATTTCTATGGAATTTCTGGTGATCACAGATTTTGATTGGCCCACATGTTGAACGTCATTTATGTCCTCACGACCACTTTGAAAACGTTAAAACCACTCATGCACTCTGCTACGGAATAGATAATCATCGCCATAAACTTGTTTCATCAATTGAGACGTTTTGGTAAAAGTTTTACCAATTTTTAAACAAAATTTAATGTTGGCAATTTGTTCGAAGGTCATTTTCGCACCGATAACAGAAACATACTGACACTTAAAACGCAATAACTTTACTTCCAATCAATGAGATGTCATGAAATTCTCACTGGACAATCGATAAAAATAGCAGATTCTAACGCATCAATCGCATTTAGATGGCGCCACCAGGGGGCGCTAGATTCAAAAAGGCCTGTTTACTGTGGAACGCTCCTTGTACATAATATAATGATTTTCGAAGGCTGACTTTTTCCGCATATATCGGTCAATATGTGAGCTATTTCAATGAAATTTAACAAGAGTCTCTTTACAATAGCGTTGTATTACCATACCTAAGATGAATAAAATCGTATGAAAGCTGACCCTAACCGTCATACAAGTATAATTAATATAAGGGGTTTCAAATATCCGATTGACTTTATACCTCTTGCATATATCAGTCACATTCTGATGTTTTTCGGATTCTAACCACAATTTTCGCAATATAAAGATTTTATGCTTTCCTGCTGACTTGGAACTGCTTATGTTTTCCGTGAAAGAATATTTAAAACATTGTTATTTAGGATATGTTAGGTTAACCTGATAGGCCAATAAGCCACGCACAGACCAGGTTTGGTTTTTAGCGATACCAGATGGTGTTCAGTTGCTAGGTTCAAGAGAATTAGGTTGCCTGCGCATGTCGCGAATTTTATCAGAATCTCAGCCTCACTATCGATACCTCCTCCAATGTATAATACCGTGGAAATCTCAAATGTTAACAGCGTAGTCATGCCATTGCGAGACAAGTACAAAAGAGACGCTCAATTGCTTTCTTGGTGACCTGCTCTAAACATTTTCTGCAATCTTTTCGACCTGTCAGCCTCATCCTGCTGGCGTATGTCGTCGCCCTGCGGTGATTAGTTAGTATTCCCATCATGTTGAATACTTTCATTTTTTATACTTCCGATCTACCATTTTGCACATTACTTTTTCAGTTTTGCACCCAGGTAGCTCGTTCCATATGGCTTTTTAATACGCTTTTATTAGCTTCACTTGTGTGTATGTATGTATGTATGTATGCTGTAACTTTTTTAAGTGGTGCTGAAACCTAGAATATTTGAGCGACACTGTAGGAAGGCGATAGTAAGTTTAAGCACCTCACCAAAAAGATGCGCTTAAAAGTATGCAACATCTATATAAAACTAGTTTTGGTGATATTTTAATAGCATACTGAGTTGGGCGTCGACCGTTCATAAGATTCAAGGTTGTACCAGAGAACGTATATTTATAAATATACGATATATATGTTATAAATATACGTTCTCTGGTTGTACAATAGATCATGCAGTAATTTATCTGGGCTCTCGACTGTTTGCTGCTGGACAAGCTTATGTAGCATTTAGTCGTTGTAGATCTTTGGACGGTGCTCGAATTGAAGAACTAGACTGTTCAAAGTTGACAGGTAAAATCCCATGTAATATTGAAGCTTTAGTAGAAATGATTCGATTAAGAAGTAATAATTCGTAAAGTCGTGAATAGAACTTGGTCGCAAATAATTTAACAATAAGTCAATTAAAAGTTACTAGTAGATATTAAATGCTGTCTATTTATCGATTTACTTAACCCATACTACATGTCATAGTTCACATTTTAACAAATTTGGGGTTTCTCACATCAAACTAAAAAATTGGTGCTTGGTCATATATCGAGCATTCCACGCTTTTCTCACAATAATGCAAGAATTATTTTTCACTTTTTAGTTTGATATGTTTTAAAAGCGTGTTTTTTAGTTTTTTTAAACTATATTTATTTTACCATGCTTCTATCGAGATCGTCGAATAGACAATGCATGGATATTTCAATGTTGATCATATGATATTTCATGCTTTTGTGGCTTGTGTCTTGCTTGGTTGCTTCAAATAAGTTAACAAATATATATAAAAGTATATACTTACAATATTTTCTACTCTATCTTACAAGTGACTGAAAACCCGTCGATTAAAAACCGCAGTGGCGCGCAATTAGCGGCGTTACATCAACCACAAGCGCCACAGCAGAACAATCGCCAATATAAGCGGAAAATTGTAGGAAAAAGAAAAGACAGAGAGGCTACAAAAAGAAAGCTGCACAACAGTAGCTGCCCTCACTTGAGAAATTAAAATTCTTGTACGCATTTGGGGGCGTGCGACCACACAAAAACACACGAGCAAACTCAGTTGTACATAGCACACACACATATGTTTTTCCGTGTATGTGTGTGTGCAACCGATAACCGCATCAACTCAATGCAATTCCAAGCCAAGACCACGAAAGCAAGCGAGTTGAGAGCAGCACATAGCCGCAGCCCCAACAGCACCAGCAGCCGCACTGGCCCGAACAACAACAACAACTACGGCCACAACAATTGAATTGAAACGCGCGGCGAGGCGGCAGTGGCGGACTGAGTCAATCATCACTGTTAGCCCGCACGCCAACGCGCTGTGCCAGAGAAAAAAAGGCACGAGAAAAAAGCAAAGTCGAGATAAACAAAAAGTGTGCTACATTCTCTTGTGGTTATAAAAAATTAACACGCCTTTTGTTTTCGCGGCGAATTGAATGCGGCAGCGCAGACAATGTGCTCATCGGCCAGAACAATAGGAATGCGCAAAGTCTATAGGATGGCTGCAACTAGGTGGCAGGCTGTGTTGTGCCCTTTCAAAAGACAGCACTGATGTTGCCTGCCACAAAGTGGGTGGTGGTCAGTGGGCGGTTGCTTGTGCAACGCACATTATCGCCATTGTGTTGGCGTTCGGGATTAAGTGCATTTAAACACTTGCAACCGCCTGCGTGCACGTACGTACATGCGGCTGGGTGTGTGTGCATATGTGGCGCAAGAAGTAGTAAAACGAAAAAAAAAATTTATGAAAGTTGAAAGAAAAGTTGAGCAGTTCATGCACTTAACCGCAAATGTAGTCGAAGTTGTTGTGTTGCTGCTTTTTTCCCGAACAACGCAGCTGGGATTTGAAAATGAAGAGGAAATGAAATACAAAATACAAGATGCAAAAGTTGCGAAATGCTTTTAAAACTGTATATAACTAAATGTGTGCGCTTGCTACATGGTTTGCACAAGAGCACATCTTCGGAATTATGGGACATTAATGAGTTTATTGGGACTTAGCTTATTTGAACTGAAAATGAAATGAAAAATAGTTTTTTCATACATTTTATTACAATCTTCTAAATAGAGATATTTCAATATTGTCGCTGGTTTGGGGTTATTTGTTGTAGACGACCTTAAAACAAGCTGGCATCATCCCGCGGACAGTAGCCTAGTATTATACTTCGCAACCAACAAGCTCCATGCCATTCAGGAAACATATATTTACTGCTCTCGGATGATGATTGTCTATATCTTATTCTCATATTAGCTACAAAAAGGTTAAATATTCTGCATACTTATGGAGACTAATCACTGCTTAACAGCCTCTTCAAATTTTGAAATAAGCAAGCGTAATATAAAGTCTACGTTGCTTATACGACACGGTGCACTTTATGAACTCATCATTTTATAGAGCGCATAGTATTGTGTATCATTATAGTTTGTTTTGCTAGTTGTAAGTTTCTGATTTGATAGATAGATGACGAATGCATCGCGACCTTAGGTCTATTGTGTTCTCTCCTAAATCACAAAGACTCACCTAGCCCCGCCATATTAATAAAATATTAATAAAGTTCAATATATTGCTTTGTGCTAGCGAAGCGATGTGATCTCTATTTGGAAACAAAGTTTTTGATTAAGGTACGATTTTAATTCAAAGCAAGAAAAAAAAGATAAATACGCTGTACCGAAGCTATAATACCATTCATGATGCAAATTTTCTTCCAAGAACCGGAATTGGATCAGGTAGTTTGTATGGCAGTTGTAAGATCTGGCTTCAGCAAAACACCACGCCGAATTTTGTGAAGATATTTTTTTCAAATAAAGAAGTTTTCCATACAAGGTTTTGAGTTTCATTGGTGAGTTCGTATTTCAGCTATATGCTGTAGTTATTCGATCAATACAATTTCTTCGAACATTATGCAGTTACTTTCTACCATCTTTCATGCCTGCTTTCATACAGATAACTAGATAAATTAACAAAGTTTTCATACAAGCATTTTATTTTGTACGATAACCTTGTATCGGAGCTATAAACTATAGTAGTCTAATGTAAACAATTTGTACGGAGATTTTTGAGTTGTCATAACAAATAATTCCTGCCAAAAGTTTATGAATATATAGCGACAAATGAAAAAGTTTTCAGTCATAACACTTAACTCCTATAATTCAGTTTGTATGCAGTGATCTGATCTGAACGGTTATGTCGGAGATTGCATGATTGCATTAGGCAATAAGTCATGCCGAATTTCGTGCAGATATCCTGTAAAATGTAAAAGTTTTTCATATAAGCACTTTCTTCCGATCACTCAGTTCCTGGGATAGCTATATGGTAAAGTAATCTGTGGTCGGTCCGACAAATGAGAATTTCTGGAAAGGAAAGGACCAAACACCTAGGAAGTAGTTCGGCTATATACAGACAGACGGACAGAGGGACGGTTAAGGCTAAAACGACTCTGCTGATATACAGCTCATAGCGTCCCCAATATTTTTTTCTGATTCCTACAAACTTCGTAGCAAATTTCGAAAAACACTGAGTAAGAAGCTTTTGCAAAAAAAATCAACTTGGTTAACAACGGACGCACTAATGCACACACATATTTAAAATCTATAAATTATAATATTTTCTGTGTACTTTACTGCTACTATAAGTAATTGTTCAGAAATCAATTTATCTGTGGACTAGTCCGAATAAGCCCAAACGTCTCAAATTTTTCGGACTATTTAAAATCTAGTTCGAGAACTTATTATGGCAACTAGTACTTTTCTGAACAATTCCTTTTCTCTCATTATTTTTATCTGTAATCTTATAATTTTTGCATGTAACTTTTTTTAATAACAAATATAAGAGTTTTTATCCACCACAACTAGTAAAAAAAATTATTCTCTTTAATTAAATATTGCACACCTTCTTTTGTAACGGCACGACTTGCCTTAAGCCAGTTTTTTTAATTCGTCAACGTTTTCTGCAACTGAATGAGCCATTTTAAAGTTCCGTTTGACAATAGCCCGAGACTTTTCTATCTGGCGAAATTCTGAAGCTTTTGGAGGGGTCGACAGTACCATCTTTTAGTTTGTTATAGAATTGGGGACCGGGTAATGTTCTTCAGTTCATGTTTACATATGTCTCATCGTCCATTTTAATGCACTCAACAGAATCTTTTACCAAACAATCATACAATTTATCTAGCCTTGTTTTCCATATTTTTACTTGTCGTTCGGTTTTTTAGGAATCTTTAATTTTTTTTATTTTTAAATTATTTATTTGCCTCGTTCTTTAAATCAAAGTTGCATTGATTTTAGCTTTTTTCTTCAAATCGCACACAGACATTGATCCGTTTTGGTTTTGGAGGCCTTTGCTTCAAAACTTCGATCACTATGGTCTTTTTTCGTCCATTTTAAGGTAAAGCCCTCAGAGAACAAGTTTCCTTGAACTTTATTATAATATCTTAGTTCAAAAGCTGAAGTCATCAACACAGTTTGTTTCTGGCGTTTTTAGTCTTTTTGCGGAAATTTAAGTTGCTACTCAATCATTTTCGGTTTGAGTTAAGTTTTGCTCTGATATTTCCGACTGTAAAGTATTTTGTTTGGAAATTGTCATTTTAAATAAATTTTGAAGTCTAAAAGTTCTAGGTTGTACATTAGCGTTTCTACTAATAACATTTTAAGCTAACAGTTTTTGAACTACTTTTTGCCAGTAAGGTATATAGTACTGATGACAACCAGTACTTTGCGGACTACTTCGGACTCATTTTTATTTGTTGGCTAAATGAGTTAAGCCCCACATTCCTGTGTATACATCATTTAAAGCGGGCGTTATTGGCACACTCTAACACTACTATACTTGTGAACACTCAAATGATTTGACCCCACACCAAGACACCACTACACTCACCATCGAAGGACCGAGCACACGATGACATACCCCACTTCCAATCAACAAAAGAGGAATTGATCATTGCTCTAATACATTTGTTTTAGTGCATTATCATTGAGGGAGTGCTGGTTATATATGAATTCTGTGAATTAGTTCACTATTTCTATATGATTGATAAGGCTCCAGAAGAGAAAATATTGTTTATAAAGGGTGTTCCAATTAACTTTGAACGTTTAAAGACGATAGTCTTATAATTAATTTGAAAGTGAGTGTCACGCGTTATCATCGAAATTTTTCCTCGAAGTTAATAAAATTTACTGACGAAATAATTAAAAATACCTCGTTTAATTTTATATTAAGATAAACAAAATCATTATTTTGAGCAAGAGAATTCCAAAAAATGTGAAAGATGATGTTGAGTAAATTCGAAAATTTAAAAATTTGTGGATAAGCAAATACTGATATTTTATAATTTTGTGTTTCATTTAAAATTAAATAAATTTTATAAAAATTTTAATATTTAATATGCAAGTATACAACAGCATACCGTCCTCTTTAATCAGCCTTAAAATACTCCAAAACTATTTTACTTTATATCAAAATATCGTATTTGTGTTTGAAATTATTAAGATGCTATATTTTGTTATCAATTGGGTAGTATCACTGATTCTTAGTCACTAATTTAGATTTTCCCAAACATTTAAATTTTAAATATTCTCTACTTGTGAAACAACTAAAACGCACTATTACTGATAAATGGTGAGGTTCTCTTATATTTTCTGTATTGAGCTTCGTCTTAAACTGTTCGCAGCTTATGCTAATATTTTGATATTTCAAATTTGATAACCTACTTTAGTATTATTATTTTCATGAAATTAGTATAGGCTTTCTATTCTCTTACGAATAGGTACACGAAGCAGCATTATTAAATCGTTTGCCACAATTTTGTCGAGTTTGACTTTCCTTTAAAAACAGTCTCACCATGATTTTGGCAGACTAAGGAATTTTAACCTCCAAGTTCCTATTAGAGCCCACAAAGTTTTGTATGAAACTCACCTACAACCTAATTTGTCAATTAGTATATTAGAGAGAACATTCATTTAAATGTATGCAATAGGATATTTTAGGATGCCAAGTATGCCATGACGTATAATTAACATTCAAGGACTGAAACAATTGGTTTATTTTTAATAGCTTAAATATTTCTCTAATATTTGTCTTCTCAAACATGTATTTATATATAAACTTATCTATTAATGCTTTTTGATCCTCATAAAAAAAGTATATTTCCATGCCAATATTAAAATGACACTCATCCGCCACGTATACACCTTTTTATCATGTCTTTGAAATTTTACTTGAAAAGCGCTTACAAAATTTTAATATTTTTAACAAAAAACCGCTGGCACCAAAAAAACTTTGTACTTTGTTCTTGATTTTATGAATTTCACCTCATTTCTTTAATGTGTTTCAAGCCCACCTTTCGTCGTCCATTCAGTCACGAGGATTAGGTGATTGATAAAATTTGCAGATATATAAAGTAAATGAAAAATGGTTACAAGCACAAAAAGTCACCTTGATATTATCGGTGCTCTGCTGTATCTTTATACATTTTTGCCATAAAGAAATTCGCATCAACGAAGGCTTATGTCTGGCTTGTAACGCCAAACTGCTGATGCTGCCGCGCGATTTTACTGTCTTTTTTCTTTCTTTTCTTCTTTCTCGTTTCGGAAAATAAAGCGCTTAAGCTTAATTTCGTAAGCGCGCAAAGCAGACGAAGCGGCGAAAAATTAAATGCAAGGCCATCTATTGGGGTAATGAATGAGCTGCTTGTGGCGGTGCCTACAACATATTAAGAGCAACAATGCGGTTGGTTCAATTTTTTTTGTTCGCCTTAGCAACAGCAACAGTCTCGAAAATAACAACAAGTACTTAATCTTGAAAATTTTCAAGCCGGCCTATCGAGGCGCTGCCAACCACCGTGTCCTTGTAGTCTCAGCGAGCTGTGTTTGTCAGCGCTTTTTCACAGTCGCCTGCCTGTTCGCTATTGTCAGCGCTGTCGCCCACGTTGTTGACACCCATGTTGTTGTCAGCCATAATTCATTTGGCAATTTAAACACATGCTGCAGCAGTGTTTGCGTCATAGCCTCTACTTCGCAGGTCGTTTGTACCTCGCGACCCTTGCAGTTACAGCTGTGTGCCGCCACCACATTCGACTTCGCCATTCAATTTGTCGGTGTTTCCTTGTGTTAACCTACATTTTCTCGCCGGTTTTTGCGTTCGCTTTGCTTCAATAATAATTTTTCATTACCGGCAATGGTCTCAGCTTGGCTTGACTTCTTGCACGCGGCACGGATTAGGGCGGCAATAAATGCGGATTTTCTTCGACAACGCGTAATGCGCTCAACGCGCTCACCATGCTCGACTAGACGTTGTAATTGTAGATAAATATTAGCTGACTTCTGCCGCCCGAATGGGTTGTTGGCTTAAATAGTGCCAGCAAGAGGAAGGAAGACAGTGTGAGAAAACAATCTTAGATCGCTTTAATCTTGCTGCTTCATGAGTATTTTCTGATTGCTGGCGGATGTTAAGAAGCGCAGAAATGAAGCTTCGAAGTGTCTAATGACAGCTGAGAAGGAAATAATGAGATTATGACGCTTTGGAGAGATTAATATAGTATTAGCAAGTAAACGATGATTGTAATGATGACGAAATGGAGCCAAAACGAAGTGGTGTGAGAATGGAATATAGTTTGGATCAGTATTATTGGCAGGCATTAGATATGAAAAAAGTGAATCAAATGGATCATTATAGAAATAATTTTAACTGAATTGAGATATTGAATTGTATTCAATTGTTAAGAGCAAAAGTAAGCAGAGCAGATTAAGATGATATAACTCTAAATTAAAATTGAGCTAAATGGAACATAATGGAAACAGAACAAAGCTAAAAATTAAATGTAAGATTAGCGAGTTTAAAATATAGCATGCTTAGTATTAGAAAACATGAGCGTATTAAATAGCAAGGAATGAAATGAAACGGATGGGAATGAAACGAAATAGTTTGAAATGAAATGGTGTGGAATTAATTTAAATGAAACCAAAGCAACGAAAAGAAATGGATGTAATAAATGGAATGAAAATAAATGGTTTGAAATTAAATGGAATGTCATGAAATAAAATGGAACGGATTAGAGTGAAATGGATCGAAATGAATTAAATGCATTGAAATGAGATGGAATAGAACTAAATGGATAAAACTTAAATTGAAACGGATTATAAAAATAAATTTAAGTCAAAATTAAAAGCAAAAGAAAAGGGAATGGAATGCTATGAAAATGGAACAAAGTTATGAATGAAAAGTATGCGTAAATGTTAGAAATAAAATGGACACGAGTGAAAATAAATGGATTGAAAATAAATAGAAAAGAAAATTAAAAGCATAAAAAAGGATTCAAAGGAACGAAATGGAATTGAGACTTTTTTTTTAGTTTTAGTTGTGAATAACATAAGCTTTAAAGTGATACAAGAATGAAATGGAATTGGAATGAAACGGCATGAAAACGGAACACAACTTTTGATTAATTAAACAGTTAAGTGGTAGATTTTAAACGAATATGAAAATATAAAACAAGTTAAGGGAACTCAATGAAATTAGTATGGCACGCAAATTTATGGCAGTGAGTTGGATGGACCCATAATTAATATTAGAAGGTTAGTAGGTATTGATTGAAATGAAATTAAGAAATATTAAGAAATATTAATGAAATAAATTTGGAACGAAACGGAATGAAAGCGGAACACAAATCCAGACAAATTAAGACGTTAAGTGGTGGGTTTTAAAGCAGTGAGAATATATAAAAAAAGTTAAGGGAACTCAATTAAATTGGTATCGAACGCAATTGATTTGCAATGAGTTGGATGAACCATTTTTTAATTTAATGTATTGACTGAAACGAAATGAACATTATTAAAAATTATTATTGAAATTATCATAAGGAACGAAATGGGATTGGAACAAAATGAAATTGGAACGAAATGGAATGAAAATGAAAAACAATTCAAAAAAATTATATTTAAGGGAAATAAATAATTTAAGTTAGGAAAATTAAATAAATTTAAAACCGAACGGAAGTTGTTGGTGGTGAATATAAGGCAAGAATAGGCATTATTACAAAATATTTTGTATTCTTTGTTTTTATTGGAATGTTATAAACACTGATAAGACTTAAAAATTAAGTAAATCAAAAGAACGAAATGGAAATAAGCCGGAACAAAAAGGAAATGGAACATATATTTTTAGAACTTATGTATAGGGCGTTCATATCGTCTCATAAATTATATAAGTTATAACTAACCGAAAACATAGCGTTAAGAATTATAATTCCATAAACCCATTTTTGTACGTAATCCAACAACAATTTTTTTAAACAAGGGTATGTATGATTTTCTGATTTTACGAATAATTACAACTCCTTGTAGCATCCTAATTATTATATGGTAAACGGAAAGGATTAAATTTAAATTCAATAAGTTAACTGTATGACATGGAATTAGAACCGAATATTTTAAATGTTCATAAAAAAAATAGTTAAATATGTACATAGATATATATTAATTAGACTGTATGGGACACTGATAAGTGTTACACATGAAAAAGCTAAAGGAATGAAATGAAATTGGAACGGCACGGAATGGGAGTGGAACACAATTTTACTATAAATTTAATAAAACACAAAAGGACTCAGATTTTTCAACAATTGTATGAAATGAAATTCAATTAAGTGAAAATGAAATAAGAACTGCAAATAAATTAAATTAAGGCCTCGCTAAATAAGTTGATAATATAACCAAAAAGTGTTTTCAATATTGTGAAAAGCACAGTTATCCTTGAAATTATAGTAATTTTTAAATATGTCATATGATGTCACGAGATAAAAAAAATTTATAATATTTTCTAAACGAAAAATTCAATATTTCATATATTAAATATGTGCCATTAAAAATGATTTTTTTACTGCTGTCAATATTACTGCTGTGACATGTTCGATATTTATATTATACTTATACGAGTGCTGTTGCAACGTTGCCACGCCAATGCCGCGGAGACTCATAAAACTCACGTTTCACGTTAAGAAATTCATACATGCGTCTCGAAGATGAGCCGATATATACATATATATGCAATCTATAATGTATATATAAATATATAGTATATACAAATACGCTTGCATAACATGCGATACATAACCAATACATAACAGTTAACGTCTTCTTCTACTGCAGCTCCTGCTGAGGTTATGCGCGCGGCATGCTACTAATGGTGACTGCAATTTATTGAGAATAACACAATTCAATGCTCGGAGACTAAGCATGACGCCAAGGTGCGCATCCTTTAATACGCACGAACATGCGCGCAATCACACACACATACACCGGCACATAAGCTATAAGTGCGCTTCGGCATGTGCGCAATTTATCGCAGCCAAGCACAGCAGCGCACAACACACGTAATACCGTTAAGTCATTGAAGACATGTCGTGCCTTTGCTTATATCTGTGCATCTGTGTGTTCTGTATGCTTAGGGGAACAGCGCGGAGCTCAAAGAAGTTTCGCAAAATGAAATGGCCCGTTTCCGTTCTGCTCGGCACGTTCCCTTGCACTCTCGAGAAAATTACAAAATCAATCGTTGGAAAAGTAGCGTTGGGAGTAGCGGAGCGCCTCATTGGGTTTTTTGGGGGAAGTTGAGTTGCACGGACACCGAATTCATATTTCGCGTTCAATTTTCCTGCAGCGATATAATTATTTATGTAGCGGAAAGAGTTGAATGCGGCAAGAAAACTTTCAGATAAATTATGGTGTGCGTGTAATTATGATTGTTGGTGATTATCTAATGCTGTTTTTAAGTTTTGAGCAGTTTAACGTTATTGCGTAATATTATGCGGAGAAATATTTGAAAGGAATTTTAGAAGACAATGAAGTCGGTAATGACTAATATCTTAAAAAACATCTGAAATATATATTTTTTATTAACAAAAATTTAAGCAGCCACCTGACTTTAAATTAAAACTTTGGTTAATAACTAATAAATTCAGAAGTTGCGTTGGAAAGTGGTCAAAAAACTGCTCCATCGAGAAAATTTTATTTCGAGTTTTGCTATTATAAGGTTTCCATACTGTTTAAATTTATTAAATAGGTGTTAGAAATTCTTGAGTAGAAAATTTCCGACTAAAAAACATATTTGCCAGATAAAAATTTTTGATCAAATAAGTCCTAAAACAGGGTGTTTAACTAAATTTATGGAAAAATGCTTTGAAATTATAGAGATAATTAGTTGTTTAATAACTGAATAATAAATATTTTCAAGATATACTCGTATGTATGCATGTTAGAACCGTGTTGCCAAACTGATTAAATTAATCAAAAAAAAATTTTTTAAGAATTATAAATGAGGGTACAATATTACTTATTATCAAAAAAATTTACGCCAGATAAAAAAATTAAGGAAAATATGCCTTAGAATAGAGTTGCCAGCCTGATAAAATGTAATTTATTTTTTTTAATCAAAAAAAGGAATTGAGTTACCATGAAATAACTTATTGGTAGATATTGGAGTAAACAGCGTTGCCAACTTTGTTAAATTCCTAAAATAATTTTCTAAACAGATAAATAAAAATTTAAGTATGAAATTACTTGTTATGTAGAAAATTGTTGGCCAAGAAAATTTTTTATTTGATATACATATATTAAAACAGTGTTGCCAGATGTTAAAATTAAATATTTTGTTTAGTAAATATAAATGTATTTTGTGAATTATGAATAAGCACATATTTGGCAGATATGAATTGAAGTTAACAGCTTTGTTAGAACCGTGTTGCCAACTTAATTAAAATTTCCATAATAATTAGTTTTATTGTAAAGCAAAAATGTGAGAGTAAAATTATTTGCTATGGAATAATATTTGCCAGATAAAAATTTTAAAATATATTATGTCTTAGAAAAAGGTTGCCAACACGCTAAAATTAAATAGAATAATCAGGAAATAAAAAAAATTTTAGTGAGAGTGAAATTATTTGCTATAGAATAGTATCAGATAGATAAAAATAGTTGGATAAAATATGCCTTAAAACAAGGTTGCCAACCTGATAAAGTAAAATCGAATATAACGAATTAGAAACTTAAAAAAAAAATAATAATTAAATGACGAAAAAATCTCTTTAAGATTAAAATATTTTATAACTGAAATTACTATCATTGAATTGAAGTTAACAGTTTTGTTAGATTGGCGTTGCCAACTAAAATTCCCAAAATAATTTGATTTAGGGTAAACCAAAAATGTGTGAGTAAAATTATTTGCTATGGAATATAATTTGCCAGATAAAAATTTGAGAATAAATTATGTCTTAGAAAAAGGTTGCCAAGCCGCTAAAATTAAAGAGAATAATAAGGAAATAAAAAACAAATTGTAGAATAAATTATTATCAATTTTCATTCCTAAAATATTTTCAAGATTAAATTAACGAAAATATTTTCGAGATAAATAAAAACATTTTGTGGAATTTGTCTTAGAACAAATTTATCGCCGGATTAAATTTATACGTATAAATTTAGAACTTAAAAATTAATATTTGAAATAAATTAGAAAAAGCTATTTTCGAAATTAAATTAAAAGTACACTTATTGAAAATCTTAAATAGTTGCCACCTATTTTGAAGAAAAAAAATTTTAATTATTCATTAAAATTATTATAACTAAAAGCATTTTTATAAACTTCGGTTATCTTTACAAAAAAAAATTGACACAGAGCATAATATTTGAATTTATTCAGTTTTTCTCATTGAAACAATTTTGTTTTCAACTAATTTTTCTCATTAAAACAATTTTTTTTTCTCGACTAACACACCAGCAAATTTATTAGCGCAGTTTAATATTCCATATTTGATCAATAAATCTTTACAATTTTTAGTGAGAAATTTGTTATTAAGATTTTAAAACATCATTTTCATATTTGCGGTATCAATTTTTCACTTTTTTCAGGCACTTTTGTAACTTTTTCAAACCGTGTGATATTAGTGTACTAAATGCCACTTATACGTCATGGCTGCTGCAATTGATATATGTACGTTCCAGCTTGTCTACTATGAAATATGCTACAAGAAGGTGCATGAAAAATCAACAGAATGATAACGTAAGCCATTGCAAAATGCAAGTGCAGTTTCTACAAGAAAAAATTCTTCATACAATACAATGAATTAAAATAATATTTATTAAATGAATAATTTTGCTTTGTTGGCAAGAGTATGTTGAAATATTTATTTTACATCCTTTAAAAGTACTTCAAGAGTGCGTACATTTCCAATAGTAACCAAATTATTCGCTTGAGAGATCGCCTCAGTGTGAAATTCTCGAAAAATTGATTTTTTTTTTGTTGTACGAGTACGAATAGTATACACTGAGCAACATTAAAACAAAAAAAAAAATCGAAAATAAGTGATTTTTCGGAGGGTTACATTGAGACGACGTATAAAAAAACCTTAAAATCTTGCTTACAGTACTAGCAGATGCCATGACGTATGAGTAACATTTAGTCCTACATCATGGCGCCTGCTACTGAAATTTATATACCTTAGGTTATATAGTACATGTATTGTGTAGCACAAAAAAATAATATAAAACTAAAAATATAACAGTATAAATCTTAAATATAATTGCATAACAACTTTGAGGAAGTCGTATAGTCACTATCAGACACATCAAGCATTTTTCAATCTGAGGCTTTGATGATTAAGTGCCAGAGATTCCTCAAAATGGACATGTGCTACTCAGAAATCATCACAAATTTCCATAATTGTTCACTTGTTATTCAAAAAGTTATTTTACTCTGTTTACTCTGGCATATGAGGTTATGGTATGAAATGTTACTCATACGCCGTGGTGTATAATACATAATTAGATATGTTTCAACTTATCTATAGTTTAGTTTGTAACAAAAAATTTCATGGAGTAGCGAAATAGAAGAACAATAAAACTTTTTAGCTAGCCTATTATATAATTAGACATCCTGCATTTAACTGAATTAAAAAAAAAATATGTTGTACGGCTTAAAGGCAAGAAATTAATCAATGGTGCTTGATCGAAAAATATTTAAAGCTGCTGGAACTGTGCGGAAATCGAAAACTGTTCAATTTATAAGTGGAAAGTTCTTTAACTCAGGCATATGATATTACCGCTCTAAATATTACTCATATGTCATGGTGTAGGGGTACGTGAATTATAATTAAGAAGCAGAAGTTAAAAACTATTTATATGGCAGAATGTGACTATTTTCCTCTTCAGAAATATTTTCAAACACCTCGTCAATATTTTTATGTATCCCTAACCCCACTTAACTCAATTTTAAACTGAAAATAGCTAGGTTCGAAAAATAAAAATTGTGCTTGCGTATAACTAAAAATATATCTAATAATTTGCTTTCACATATATATGTACATGCATGCTTTGAGCGCAATCGTTCCTTCTTGATTTTATTCGATTCTCAATTTTTAGCTTTTGTTGCGACACACTATTGTCAGTGATTGTTTGCTAGCAAAAATGGTAGCATTTTAGCACAGTGTGCGCATTGTATGGAAAATTGGTATCAGCAAAACCGCAAAAAAACCAAGAAAAAAAATAGCAAGTTGGAATTGTGTTAAAAAATAACATAAAGAAAGTAGTGTGCAAGAAAATAGCATTTATATACATGCCTTGTGACACAATGTGTGCTGCACACAAATAGAAAAAAATATAAAAAATAAAAATATGCGCCACATACATCGTGCACGCATACATGTAAAACAAAGTGTATGTTGCATAAGAGATAGCTCAATTTTTCGATTTTCCACTGCTGCCTCTTGCTTTTCAGTTCACTTTTTTTTTGCTGCGCAGCGAAATGAAACCAATATCGGCTTAGTCTGTTTGCTGATGCATGATGTATGTAGACACCGCTGTTGATATTGCTGTGTGCCTAAGTGTGGCTGCTTCGCATTCACACTTTACTGCGCTGCTTCAAGCTCACACACACGCATACCACACCCACATGAGCGCAGGTTTTTCTTCACCTCAATTCCAATCATGTCAGCGTCTTCCTGCGCAGATTTGCATTTAATTTTTGTTGCTTTTTAGCCATTCTACTTTGTCGTAAGCACATTGTGGGATTTCTTTTATTTGTGGTGGCGCTGCCACTCGATCCAATTTTCTAGCATTTTCATATTGGTTTTTTATTTTTATTTGTTATTATTTTCAGCTTTATTATTTTCTTTTTCAGATTTTATTCAACTTTCCTTTGTTTTACTTATTTGAGGTAGATATCGCTTAAGCTGCAAAATTTGTAAGGTTTTTTTTTCATATTTCGCTGTGGCCACTTTTGCTGGGATTTAAGAAATAAAAATAAACCCAAATCATTTAAATTTCAAAAGTTTCATTTGTATTAAAAACTTATGAGAGTTTGATTCATGTTTTTATTTGGGATTTGTTGTGCGTTTTACTTTTTAAACCAGTCACTGTTTAGTAATGGTAATGGTATTGGTATTGGTATTGAATTGTAATTATATTTATATAAAATCCATTTTCTTCTATTGCATTGATTTCTTTAGAACTTGTAATTAATTAGTAACAAGCAGTAATTTGATAAGTAATTCTAATGGTACTAATACCGTTATTGGGAGTGGTATTGATATTGAAAATTTTATATAGTTATGTAAAACTTGTTTGATGATATGGCTTTTTTTTTGGTTTTGAAAATTGTAAATAATTATTAACTACCACTAATTGATTGGTAACGGTACTGGTATTGATATTGAAATATAATTACAATTATATAAAACCGATTTATATTTTTTTTCCTATTTTTTAAATCTTTTAATTAATTAGTAATTACGCAGTAATTGATTAGTAATAGTAATGGTATTGATACTGATTTCGGTACTGGTATTTACAATGAAAAAGAGTTAGAGTTATATAAAATTCAGTCACCGTTATTGTTTTCATTTTTGATCTTCAAAGTCGCAATTAGTTATTAACAACCAGTAACTGATTAGTAGTGGTAATGGTATACGAATTAAAATCGCCACTAGTATTGACATATATAGAATGAGAAACATAAATGTATTAAGACTAGTAATTAATTAATTACAACCAGTATTTGATAAGTATTGATACTAATTTAAGAGATAGATATAAACAACAAGTAATTGATTAGTAATGGTAATGGTATTTGTAATGATATTGGTACTGGTATTGCCATCGAAATGAATTTATAAAGCCATTTTCGCTGTTCCTATTTTCAATTTTAGGACAAGTAATTAATTATTAACAACCAGTAACTGACAGGTAATGGTAATGGCATTTAAAATTTCAAATGAAATTTGTAGTCGTTAAATTGGTGACTGTTCTATTGATTATTAATGTTAACAAAAATATTTGACAATAGCGTTATTATTATTGTAATTGTAATGATAAAGCTTTATTATAACTGCTGTGGAATTTATACATACATGACAATGTCATAGTAATGGTAATAACATTACTCGTTATGGTTAAATACGTATTCCGAAAAACAAATTGAAGGTAATGTTAATTGTAATGATAATGATATTAGTACTGGTATTGCCTTCGAAAAGCAGTTAGCAGTATACATAAGTTATATCTGTAGGGATATGAGAGGATTAAAGGTATTAAAGGTTATAGTTACAATAGTGCTGTTGTAATTACAAATAGTTTAGTAATGCTTGTAATAGTGATAAAAGTCGACATATCATGATATGATAATTGTACAATTTTCTGGTACAATATCTATTGATATTTTGGTGTTTACACTTATATTGGTATTTTAAATTACGTTGTTGAAAAAATAAGCCACGCTGGTAATTTCTATGTTAATTCGAGCAGCACTAAAAGTAGCTCCTATAATTCTTGTGTAATGGTATTGATAATAACGCTGGTACCGGTACTGATAATCCAAGTTTTTTTCAAATAATAATAACACATACATTTATGTATGTATTTTTAAGAGAAGTGGTATTTCGAAGTTGTAGTTTTAATTGTAAACATAGTAATTACATTAATGGTAATTGTAAGTATGGTAATTATGCTAAAAATATTGTAATTTTAGTAATCATCTCAATGATGATTTTAATTGAGGTAATCATGGTAATGGTAATTATAGTAATCAAGGTAATTGAAATTATGGTAATGACGGTAATGGAAAGTTGTTTTTTGTGTTTTTAGTTTTACTGGCCCTGGTAATGGTATGCAGTTAGATATTTAGATAATATTTATAAGCAAAACTTGTAATCATACTAATTTGAGCAATTGACTAAAAATAATGCTGACTGTGTTTTTGGTGTAATGGCAATACGAAGTTGTGGTGGCAATTGTATTCATTGCAATTTGTGATTTTAGTAATTATAGTAATGATAATTTTAATTACAGTAATCATAGAAATGGTAATAAAAACTTGAGTTTTAGTGTTATTAGTTTTATTGGTCTTGGTATTGGTATGAATTTAGACAGCTATTTAAATATTTTCGTAAGTAAATCTGGTAATCGTAATGGTAATATTAATTTGAGCTGTGGACGAAAAATAATTCTGACGGTGCTTTTTGCTGTAACGGTATTACGACGTTGCGGTGGTAATTGTGTACGTAGTAATTAGATTAATGATAATTGTAATTCTATTAATTATAGAAATAGTAATTAATGGTAATGGTAATTTTTGTAATTATAGTAATGAAAATTTTATTTGTCGTAATCATGGTAATGGTAATTAAAAGTTTTTTTTTCATATTACTGCGTTTATTAGTTTTGTTTTTAAGCATAGTAATGACAATGGTAATGTTATGAAATAAATCAGTTTTTACAGTATTTTTACAAGTAAAGTTCATACTAGTACTAATACCAATAAAGCACAAGCGTACCTACACGAGTCTCTTAAAAAGTATTTGCATTATTCAAGCTCACACCGCGTAGCTGTACTCACCTCGATATTTTTTTGCTATAATATCATAGAAAACTAGTGAAAGCTGTTAACACATCACACTATGCCCTTACGTACTTAACTGCCGGCATCGGTGAATGTGGAAGCGCACGCCACCATCACATAGATAATGATATACATATGCGTCAGCTAATGTTGAAATGAAACTCTGTGTTCCCTTTTTTCATTCTTTTCACTTTTCATATTTCTTGCTTACACACTCATAGCGCAAATGTAAATATCAGCGCTCTTATATGTATATGGCTGTCTGTGTAGAAATCTGTGCACAAATTTCAATGGTTTCATTTTCAGATAATGTCATTTCATTGTTAAGCTATTGAGAACGTGCTAGCATAAGTGGAAAGTAGAGTGTAAAAAAATGTATTGAAAATAAAATTAAGCGCATGTAAGGCACCTATGCACACCCATATACACATATATGAATATGCATATATTTTTGTGTAGGTATGTTAGCAGAATCAATAGCCTGCAAGCTTTTATCGAATCACCACCACAAGCAGCTGCTTGAAATCTCGCAGTCGTTGGTATGCATTTCGTTGCGCTGGCAGTTAAGAATTGAGCTAGCAAAAATCACGGTGCATATTTAAAGGATTTCTACTCAACACACATTCAATTGCGGCGCCACTGATTGGCTTTTTAAGTTACAAAGCGTTGAGTGTGTCATGTGCATTAGTGGATGTGTATGTATGTATATGAAAACGTTTTGTATGTATTGGTGAAATTAATAACTTGGCTTACAGTCGCGCACATGGTATATTATTTGTTGCTGCTTTTTATTGGATTAAGAAATTTTAATTAAACATAAAGTAGCGTTGCAATATGGAAACTGAAAAAATATCCAAAAGGAATAGTGGAATGAGAACTGTGGCAGATAAAATTACAATTAAAAATAATAAATGTGTAATTTTTCTTTGATTTTATTACGGTGAGGACTTAATTTCAGAGATTTTATATTATTTTATATTTTTGTAATCGAGAATGCAAGGGTATTAAGTCACTGAATTCTGAACAGCAGAGCACTATTAAATATACACAAAATAATAAAGTATTATTATTGTATTAAATAGTTAACAAAAGTAAGAAATATTAACGATACAAGAACTTAATTCCGATTATTCAGTTTGTATGACAGCTATATTTGTTATTGGAGTAGACACCGCTTACGCGGTTTGGAGCCAATTGCGGATTCCAAGTGTAGCCAGGTCTTTCCAACGAAGTGGAGCTGGAGTGTTTTAATCCATTCGGACGATATGACATAGCCAGCGCAGCCGCTGTCCTTTATTTCGCTGAACTATGTCAATGTCGTCATATATCTCCTACAGGTCATCGTTCCATCGAATGCGATATTCGCCGCGGCTAACCCGCAAATGATCAGAAATCAGCCGCAAAACCTTTCTCTCGTAAAGTCAACTCATCAGAAAAAGACGGAAATAATGAGTGACTTATAGAGTTTGGTTCTCTTCGTCGAGAGGGGACTTTTCTTCTCAATTGCCCATTCAGTCCGAAGTAGCACCCGTTGGCAAGGGTTATTCTGCGTTCGATTTCGAGGTTGACATTTTTCTTGCTGGTTCCAAGATAGACGAAGCTATGTACGACTGCGAACAGTGATGTGGGAGCCTAGTCGCGAGTGCGACGACTGTTTGTTTGACGGAAGATATTTCGTCTTGCCCTCGTTCACTACCACACCCATTTACCTTGCTTCCTTATGCAGTCTGGAGAAAGCAGAGCTAACGGCGCGGTTGCTGAGGCCAATGATATGGATTTCAGTGCCATACGCCAGCAGCTGTACTCTCTGATAGAAGATATTATCTTCCCTAGCAGAGCAGATTGAAGAAGTCGCACAAAAGAAGTCGCCTTGTTTGAAACCTCATTTGGTATCAAACGGCTCCAGACGAAGCTTTTGGTATTCATACATTTTGGTATTTGGCATTTCTAGTTCTGCTGAACTCTCTTTCTTGTAGGCTGTCTTTCAAGAACCTAAACGGTAATGGAATCCGTGGTTTAAGAAAATCCAGTTAGCCACAAACGGCCAATAGATTTTAAAAGCAATTCACTAATGCTCAAAATACTGCATGAAATTTGGCTTTACCGGACGGGAGAACTAGTAATTATATAATATTAGGTATCGAAATACTGTTCAGAGTACTCTGTTGACTATTCAAAAAAGTCTTTGTCATTAAAAAGTATAGATTTTAACCGTCGTCACAAAATTTATGATATTTGGTAACCAAATATTTCTCAAGATGCGAATCATAATTAGGTTTGGTAAATGCTAAATAAATAAATGCTTTAAGATAAGCCGACTTTGTACCCTACTTAGTGCTATTTTTATAATAATCGGAAGTCCTCACTTTCTTATGCATATTTGCTATCTGATGCTATTTTTATGGAAATGGTCATATTTGTATATTTATTAGTTCTTCCTATTTAGGATTAGTATTGAAAGAGAGAAAAAACCGAAGTCCCTCACCTCTGTATTTGAAATCCAAGAAAGCTTTCTATAAAGCATAAGCCCCAGGTATTTCATCTTATCAAATATGTTGAAGGGACTAGCCTCCAAATAAGTGCAGAAAAACCTCCGAGTTTTTATACCACCAGGTAAAAAAAAATATTTAAATTTTATTTGGATTGACGGCCAGGTCAATTTAATTCGTCCAATTGGATCAAAAGAAATTTTCCTTTTACTGTGAGAGTACTGGAAAGTGCTTCAACCAACGCAGTGCCCTTGTTAAGCTTTTAGAATTTGTTTGGACTACCAAATTTGGCTACGACCAATATATGCCAATTATACGTATATGTATAAGGTTGCGGTGGTTCGATTTCGCCTTATACTTTTCATGAGGTATAGGTGTAGGTGTAGGTGTAGGTATAGGTATAGGTATAGGTATAGGTATCGGTATAGGTATAGGTATAGGTATAGGTATAGGTATAGGTATAGGTATAGGTATAGGTATAGGTATAGGTATAGGTATAGGTAGAGGTATAGGTATAGGTAGAGGTAGAGGTAAAGGTATAGGTATAGGTATAGCTAGAGGTGTAGGTATAGGTATAGGTATAGGTATAGGTATATGTAGGTATAGTTATAGTTATAGGTATAGGTATAGGTATAGGTAGAGGTAAAGGTAAAGGTATAGGTATAAGTATAGGTATATGTAGGTATAGTTATAGGTATAGGTATAGGTATAGGTATAGGTATAGGTATATGTAGGTATAGGTATAGGTATAGGTATAGGTATAGGTATAGGTAGAGGTATAGGTATAGCTTGCATTTTCGCCTTTATTGCAACCCGATCGCTTTAGTATAAGGTTATTTAGGTTAGTATACACATAATCAAGCCAAAATACTCTCATGCAAAAGCTGTTATGTGAACTAAACCTCAACAACCCAATAACTACGGTTACTTTTAATAATGACAGTAACTAAAAATAATTTTCAGCAAACTTTTCGAACACAAGTTTGGCTGCCACGTGCCTTCATTGCATAGCTTTCATTGCACTTTCATTTAGAATGCGCATTTTCGTGGCAAAAGCTAATCAAAAATGTATGGCATCATCCCTCTATATTGCACAGATGCACTGCTAGCTTCGAGGAAGTCAATTGAAGTAAATTGAATTTATTGATTTTCGCTTTTCGCAAAATTCATCCTCGACTTTCACGCGCACATACTTACATACGCACTGTGCTTACATATATTCATATAACACTCTTTATCGAATGGATTCCCATTCACGAGAACTGCTATTTTCAGTCGCATAAAATTTAATGGAATACAAAGTGCACTAAAAAGCCACACCAAAAATTTGCGGAAAATGATATTCTCGAATTACTTGGCAACTTTTTTCCGTACGTGCTGACCACGTCTGGAAATGTGATATAATAGCAACCGTTGACTAAGTTGTGACTAAGCTCACATTTGATACAGATTCAGATATACTTATTGCTGTCTATGGGAGTGCACTTACTAAGCTAAAGAAATGGTAAACTTAATTTACAACAATTAATTTTTGAATAAGTGGCAGCTCTATTTCAAAGCTTTGTTCACACTTAGAGACTTAACCTTTCTTCCTAAATTTGAATAATTATTTATTTGCGAAGTGTTAAATACTCCTTAAATAATATCTGTTAATATTTTTCGAAGCACTAACGCTCAGCTAAGATTAAAAGTCTAGTAATTGCGGTAATTTCTTTTGAAAATATAAAGCTTAAAGATAGAAAAATTGGACAAGGGAACTCATGCTCCTAAACCTATATACATATGTCTGAAAAGTTCTCGCACAAATTTCATGGACAAATATTTACTTGCTGCTGTGTAATTGTTCAGGCATAAGAACGCAAATTTCCATTTACTCGTATAAATCGCGTTGAAACAAGTCGCAGATGACATTAATTTAAGGCAAATTTACAAAAGGAAAGGCGGAGAGATAGAAGTTGCAAGAGATGAGGTGAAATTTCGTAGAACTCCCAAACTACAGCAAGGCCGTTGTCATGGAATTGAGAGATAGATAACTTTTAGATTGCTTTTTTCTTGTTTTGTTAGCGACGTATATTGTATTTTTTGTCATTTTCTCTTGTCTATTGTAACTTTGACAAATTTTAAATTTATATCATGACATTTCATTATTTTTCGATTTTGCTTAAGTGGAGGAATGGAAGTATATTCAAAACCAACTTTGCAATTTATTAAACTTGGAAAGGCATATCACTTGTTATTTCATTTTAAATTATGTGGAGTTTAATAAATTAATGGAAAAGTCCCTCAAGTTGTACGAAAAGCTAATGACTATTGCGAAAGCCACCGAGCTGGCCTCTAATGCACCTGCAGGCAGTCCCAGAGTCAACATCTACGTACACAGCCAAACAGCAATCAAGGCCGTAACCTTGTATTGCATATTCACAAGAAATATCTTGGAAAGCATGGCAACTTCCTTTTCTCGGTGGCAATGAAATAGTGGACGAGATTGCCAAGAATGGTGTACGGGCAACATCTGAAAACGTGGTCTACATTGGAAAACCCATGAATTGCCTATTAACTAAAACCCGATGGAACGACCTACCAGGGCGCAAGATTGCAAAAGTCATGTACAAAACAATAGATAGGAAGTACACCAAATTTCTATTGGCACTCGATAGAAGAGATTGTAGAAGCCTGACCGCAGAGTCTAATGAAATTCGCGTCAAGCGCAGGCATCCTAAATATTGACTACTCCTCTTGGACCTAGCAACTGAGCTCCATATGGTATCGCCAAAGACCAAAACTGGTCTATGCGTGGCTCATTGGCCTACCAAATTAAGCTATTTTAACCTAACTTCTTATTAGTCATATTTGTTATTAAAATTATAGCTCATTTTCATGATAACTGATAAGAAGCATGCATAGTATATGGCCGAACGAAAGCATGCGCATGCATGTCGGTATCGGAAAAGATCCTTTCGAGCTGTTCGATACCCAACGAGGTTTCAGACAAGACAACTCCCTCTTGTGCTACTCGAACTGAATAGAATAGAACTGAATAGAGTTGGTACAATCTTCTACAAGAGTGTGCTACTCTTGACGTATGCTGATGATATTGATATCATTGGCCATAATAACTTTTAGTTCTGCTTTCTCCAAGATGGACAAAGAAGCAAAGCAAGTGGGTTTGGTAGTGAACGACGGCATGAAGAAATATCTCCTATCAGCAAACAACCAGTCGCCGCACTCAGGACTAGGCTCCCACGTCACTGTTGACAGTTATAACATCGAAGTTGTAGATAATTTCGTTTAACTTGGTACCAGCATTAACAACAACCACGATGTCAGTGTCGAAATCCAACGCAGAATAACTCTTGCCAACAGGTGCTACCTTGTAATGGTTAAGCAATTGAAAAGTAAAATCCTTTCTCGACGAATGAAGACCAAACTCTATAAGTCTTTCATCATTAATTGATGAGTCAGCGAATATCGCAGTCGATGGAACGATGAGCTGTACGAGATATACGACAACATTGACATAGCTCAGCGAATTAAGACACATCGGCTACGTCATGTTGTCCGAATAGATGAAAACACTCCAGCTCAGAGAGTGTTCGTCGCAGTATCCGTCATGGGAAGCAGAGGAAGAGGAAAACCTCAACTTCGTTCGAAAGACCAGGTGGAGAAGAACCTGACTACACTCGGTATCTCGAATTGGCGCCAAACAACGAAAAGGAAGATCGCCTGGCGCACCGTTATTAACTCGTAAGTGGTGTCTGTGCCAATAAAAAAGAGTGGGTCCCTTATCATTCAGATGATCTAGAAACTAGCACTTGAGTCTAATATCAGCAACGCCTTCTGGTTAATTTCTGTTAACATCAAGCCTAGTAGGTATTTCTTAACAATTCCTCTTCAAAAAAAATGTAATTTAAATTACTCTAGCAAGTTTGTATTAAATTGGCCTCTGGTCCACAATGTGCAATTTGAGTAAATTTCAGACGCCATAAATTTTAATTTACATTGGAAATAAATTTAATGATGGCATAAGAGAAGCAAGGCGTGCTTCTACATATATAAAAGTCTTTTACAGTGTGTATATATGCACTCAATTATATTCAAATCTGCTATGCGACAAGATTTATTATGCTTGCAATTCTCGAATATAACGGCAGACACCATGCATTTCACTGTCATTTATTTTCTCGCCATTTCCAAAGCAATAATGTGAGATTATACACTCATAAGTATAGACTCCAAAGGACATTTATTTTCTTCCAACTGCATATTTGCTTTTTGTTTTACTTTGTTGGCATTTTCTTTTTTGTTGTTTTTGCCAGCCATTCACATTTTAAAATTTACAAGCGCTCATTTCTAACGTTTAGTAGCCGGCTTTATTGCAGCGTCTCAAATTGGATTTATGTGCTTGTACGTGACACAAAGAAAATCAACATAGATTGCTTGCATCTTGCTTGTGAGTGACATATTTAAAATGAAAGAAAAATATTTGCTATGAAATTACTTGTTTTAACTCTTTTTTATTGACAGCTTGATTGTGCGTCGGTGATGGCACACATAGTAGAATACACAACTGTTTATGTTGTTTGTGTCAGCTGTTATGTAAACGATTAATAACAAGTAAGGAAGGGCTAAGTTCGGGTGTCACCGAACATTTTATACTCTAGCATGGTAAAGTGATAATCGAGATTTCATTATACGTCATTTAAATATTTTTCAAATACCGTATTTTTGTAAAGTTTTATTCCGCTATCATCATTGGTTCCTAATGTATATGTATATTATACAGAGAAAGCATCAGATGGAACTCAAAATAGCGTTATATTGGAAGAAGGCGTGGTTGTGAACCGATTTCACCCCTATTTCGTACACGTCATCAAGGTGTTAAGAAAACATAATATACCGAATTTCATTGAAATCGGTCGAGGAGTTCCTGAGATATATTTTCAATTTTTAAAAAAAGCTTGGGTGCAGCTTCCTGCTGCCATTTCTTCCGTAAAATTTAGGGATGTTTGGACGTTTTTTGTAAAACATTTAAACGCACTTTAGTGTTTTGTTTTTAATAAAATAAATGTTTTAGAGTATTATAGTTTTGTTCACATAACGGTTGTTTGTAAGTCCTAAAACTAAATCAAGTCAGATATGGGTTTATATGCTTAAAGTGATCAGCTTCTATGAGTAAGCGAACGAGATCGTTTAATCGTCTTTCATAATCCGTCTGTAAATAGTTTTTCACTCCGTCCGCAAACATGTTGTCCGTCGATCTTTCGTCCGTCCAGCAAGCTGTAACTTGAGTAAAAATTGAGATATCATGCTGAAACTTGGTACACGTATTCCTTGGCTCCATAAGAAGGTTAAGTTCGAAGATGGGCGAAATCGGCCATTTGCCACGCCCACAAAATGGCGGAAACCGAAAACCTATAAAGTGTCATAACTAAGCCATAAATAAAGATATTAAAGTGAAATTTGGCACAAAGGATCGTATTGGGTAGGGGCATATTCGGACGTAATTTTTTTTGAAAAGTGGGAGTGGCCCCGCCCCCTACTAAATTTTTTGTACATATCTCGGAAACTACTATAGCTATGTCAACCAAACTCTACAGAGTCGTTTCCTTCAGGCATTTCCATATACAGTTCAAAAACGGAAGAAATCGGATAATAACCACGCCCACCTCCCATACAAAGGTTATGTTCAAAATCACCAAAAGTGCGTTAACCGACTAACAAAAAACGTCAGAAACACTAAATTTTACGGAAGAAGTGGCAGAAGGAAGCTGCCCCCAGGCTTTTTTTAAAAATTGAAAATGGGCGTGGCGCCGCCCACTTATGGACCAAGAAGCATATCTCAGGAGCTACTAGACCGATTTCAATGAAATTCGGTATATAATATTTTCTTAACACCCTGATGATATGTACAAAATATGGGTGAAATCGGTTCACAACCACGCCTTCTTCCAATATAACGCTATTTTGAATTCCATCTAATGCCTTTTCTGTATAATACGAGTATATACATTAGGAACCAATGATGATAGCGGAATAAAACTTTACACAAATACGGTATTTGAAAAATATGTAAATGACGGATAATGAAATCTCGATTATCACTTTACCATGCGAGAGTATAAAATGTTCGGTGACACCCGAACTTAGCCCTTCCTTACTTGTCAACATAACCTTTGTATGGAAAGTGGGCGTGGTTATTATCCGATTTCTTCCATTTTTGAACTGTTTATGGAAATGCCTGAAGGAAACGGCTCTGTAGAGTTTGGTTGACATAGCTATAGTAGTTTCTGAGATATATACAAAAACTTAGTAGGGGGCGGGGCCACGCCCACTTTTCCAAAAAATTACGTCCACATATGCCCTCCTTAATGCGATCCTTTGTGCCAAATTTCACTTTAATATCTTTATTTATGGCTTAGTTATGACACTTTATAGGTTTTCGGTTTTCGCCATTTTGTGGGCGTGGCAGTTGGCCGATTTTGCCCATCTTCGAACTTAACCTTCTTATGGAGCTAACAAATACGTGTACCAAGTTTCAGCATGATATCTCAATTTTTACTCAAGTTACAGCTTGCACGGACGGACGGACAGACAGACATCCGGATTTCGACTCTACTCGTCGCCCTGATCACTTTGGTATATATAACCCCACATCTGACTCTTTTAGTTTTAGGACTTACAAACAACCGTTATGTGAACAAAACTATAATACTCTCCTTAGCAACTTGTTGCGAGAGTATAAAAATTAACGTATTCTTTATCATAAGAAGCTTTTGGGAGTTCTTATAGTAAATATTATAAATTTAAATTTACCCAAGAAAATGTTCGACCAAATTTTTGGCCGAGTGTACGATCACAAGAATTATTTTTCGGATATCACCGTTAGCAAACATGATAAATATATAAATTTCATAATTGATATAAATATGAAGCAAAAATGAATTAAAAAATATCCATAACATGAAATAAAAAATTCTGTGTTTTAACATATGGTGATTACAGGTTGACGGTGCGTATACGCAACACACAAACGAGCTAAACTTACTTGCAAGCTGGAAAAAGTAACCTTTTATGATTTTCTCTTTGAATAAGCATTTTATTTAAGAAATTATATACATACAGTAAGAATTTTCAAAAAATCGATTTTTTAAATTTTATTTTCTTAAAGCTCATTTATTTAAGAATACACAGAAAATTTTTATATGGTGTACGTGAGTATTTTCGAAGTTGCACGCAAATTTGAAGAGGCGTTTCAGAGTGCTTGGACGTATATTTTTTAGTAACTAAAGAAAGATATTTTCTCACCGGTAAATGTTTTTTTTTATAAACAATTGAAGGCCGAAATTTTGGTCAAATATCGATTTTTTTTTTTTTGTGAGAAACCGCCATTTTGTCAAAAAAATTCATTTTGCTTATTCCTTCAATCAATTACTAGTTTTAAGATTACTTTAGCGAAATCTGTTTGGGTTTTCAATTTCAGAGGATCCAGTTCAGAGATATGCATAGTTGTCACCGCAAAACGTCTTTTTTGAGAGGAGAACACCTTTCCAAATAAATATGTTTACTACTACTAAGTCTTAAAATACAGTTAAAAGATACCACATCAAATTAAATTTAAAAGTTTAGTCGGATAAAAATGTGGAAAATTCGCTTTTTTCTGCCTTCTAACTGTATATAACCGCTTAATAAATAAATTAATTAAAATTGTATTATATAAAAGTATTTAATGTAGGTTAATAACTAGCGATTCATTTAAAAAAAATTTGCGTTTTTTTCATACTACAGCCCATCTCCAAGTCGACCTCCAAAACAGAGAGTCTTGCGGTGAGAAAGATTTGTCTGTTTAAAATTATCTCAGATCCAAACATCAAAAAAAATATTATTACAATATTTTGAGAGTACCTTAAAAAATCGAAATTTTTCCAAAAACTTTATTCCTTCGATCATTGATTGACAAATATATTTTAGAAAGTGCAGCTGGACCATTAGCTATTGCGGGGAAGTTTTTTCTCACTGAAAACAATGTTTAAAAAACGTGTCTAAGGTTGTTGAAACCGAGTACGCTTCTATTTCCGAAGTAATTTGCGGGATCGCTTTCAAATTTACGGAGAACATGTTTGTTGCCGTTTAAATTTCGGAATGTGGCCTAGTATTACATTTTTTTTTTACTTTTTTGACATACTTACTCAAAACATTTTGACATACCAGCATTATTTGGGTTATTTACAGTGACTTCATCTTGGCTAAAAAATCAAATTAAACTTGAAGATTTTTGCGCGGCCCGGTGTTTGTCGATGGTCTGGTGAACTCAAGCGAGGGCGTAGATCATTCCAAGGAAAATTTTTTAAGGGTCGTGGCTTGTGGCTTTGCGCCTCTGAGCCAGAAAGTAAACAGCGTCTGACCACATATATGACACTCTTCACCACGACAATGCGAGCTCTCACAAAGCGACTGAAACAGCTGCATTTTTGAGCAATCAAACTTTGAATTTGATGACTCATCTACCGTATAAATCTGAATTTGCTCTAATGGCTTCTTTTTATTCCCGAACGGAAAAATAAACTATGAAGTCAATGTTTTTTGACATCTAAACAGGCAGTTGATGCATTTAAAACTCATGTTTAAAGTGTTTCGACAATTCGTTCAAACGCTTGCAAAAGTGTATATACAAGTATTAGTAGAGAATGTAGTCATAATTCATAAATTAACTCTTTATTTATTTATTTGATATCTAGTGGTTTGGGTCTAAAAATTGTTAAGAATGCAGTTTGTTCCTTGAAACTTGAAACTGTACGGTGCTAAAAAATAAATAATTTATTACTACACGTTATTCTAAAGTAGCCTCTGTATCGCTTCAAAAAGCATATTAGGATCCTCCATACATATTTTGAAACACTGTCGTCTATGTTTTTAATATTTTCTTACACCAATTGACACTATCAAATTTTTATCATGAGGTGAGAACTAACAAGTAAGGAAGGGCTAAGTTCGGGTGTCACCGAACATTTTAAACTCTCGCATGATAAATTGATAATCGAGATTCCATTATACGTCATTTACATATTTTTCAAATACCGTATTTTTGTAAAGTTTTATTCCGCTATCATCATTGGTTCCTAATGTATATACTCGTATTATACAGAAAAGGCATTAGATGGAATTCAAAATAGCGTTATATTGGAAGAAGGCGTGGTTGTGAACCGATTTCACCCATATTTTGTACATATCATCAGGGTGTTAAGAAAATATTATATACCGAATTTCATTGAAATCGGTCTAGTAGCTCCTGAGATATGGTTCTTGGTCCATAAGTGGGCGACACCACGCCCATTTTCAATTTTTAAAAAAAGCCTGGGTGCAGCTTCCGTTTGCAATTTCTTCCGTAAAATTTAGTGTATCTGACGTTTTTTGTTAGTCGGTTAACGCACTTTTAGTGATTTTCAACATAACCTTTGTATGTGAGGTGGGCGTGGTTATTATCCGATTTCTTCCATTTTTGAACTGTATATGAAAATGCCTGAAGGAAACGACTCTATAGAGTTTGGTTGACAAAGCTATAGTAGTTTCCGAGATATGTACAAAAAACTTAGTAGGGGGCGGGGCCACGCCCACTTTTCCAAAAAAAATTGCTTCCGAATATGCCCCTCCCTAATGCGATTCTTTGTGCCAAATTTCACTTTAATATCTTTATTTATGGCTTAGTTATGACACTTTATATGTTTTCGGTTACCGTCATTTTGTGGGCGTGGCAGTGGGCCGATTTTGCCCATCTTCGAACTTAACCTTCTTATGGAGCCAAGGAAAACCTGTACCAAGTTTCATAATTATATCACAATTTTTACTCAAGTTACAGCTTGCACGGACGGACAGACGGACGGACAGACGGACGGACAGACGGACGGACGGACAGACAGACATCCGGATTTCAACTCTACTCGTCACCCTGATCACTTTGGTATATATAACCCTATATCTGACTCTTTTAGTTTTAGGACTTACAAACTACCGTTATGTGAACAAAACTATCGGGTGATTTTTTAAGAGCTTGATAACTTTTTTAAAAAAAAACGCATAAAATTTGCAAAAATCTCATCGGTTCTTTATTTGAAACGTTAGATTGGTTCATGACATTTACTTTTTGAAGATAATTTCATTTAAATGTTGACCGCGGCTGCGTCTTAGGTGGTCCATTCGGAAAGTCCAATTTTGGGCAACTTTTTTCGAGCATTTCGGCCGGAATAGCCCGAATTTCTTCGGAAATGTTGTCTTCCAAAGCTGGAATAGTTGCTGGCTTATTTCTGTAGACTTTAGACTTGACGTAGCCCCACAAAAAATAGTCTAAAGGCGTTAAATCGCATGATCTTGGTGGCCAACTTACGGGTCCATTTCTTGAGATGAATTGTTCTCCGAAGTTTTCCCTCAAAATGGCCATAGAATCGCGAGCTGTGTGGCATGTAGCGCCATCTTGTTGAAACCACATGTCAACCAAGTTCAGTTCTTCCATTTTTGGCAACAAAAGTTTGTTAGCATCGAACGATAGCGATCGCCATTCACCGTAACGTTGCGTCCAACAGCATCTTTGAAAAAATACGGTCCAATGATTCCACCAGCCACACTCTCAGAAACAGACGCCGTATTCTCTTTTGTACGCACTGTACGCATTCGTGTGGTTGATTTAATGTCCAATAAAGTAAACTGAGTGCGAAACTTGGTCACAATCGCATTAATTGTTTGCTCACTTGGTCGATTATGTAGACCATAAATCGGACGTAAAGCACGAAACACATTTCGAACCGAACACTGATTTTGGTAATAAAATTCAATGATTTGCAAGCGTTGCTCGTTAGTAAGAATCTATTCATGATGAAATGTCAAAGCATACTGAGCATCTTTCTCTTTGACACCATGTCTGAAATCCCACGTGATCTGTCAAATACTAATGCATGAAAATCCTAACCTCAAAAAAATCACCCGATATAATACTCTCGTTAGCAACATTGTTGCGAGAGTAT